>NC_051178.1:120835729-120870469 GCF_013339695.2 Rhipicephalus sanguineus
ATTTGAATATTGAGGCAAACGTTTCGACCCACTTACTAAACACAATTTTTTCGTCTAGAGGTAAGCTTCAGGCAAAACTACGCCTTTCTCGAGATTACTGAGGTTTGTGCTCCTATTCTTAAGTACACTAAAGCTGAAGGAATGCGAAGTTCGCGTACTCAAAAATTTTGCTGAGCGACCTAAACCTGATGGCATGCCCACCACGGTCTTTTTTAAAAGCGGAGCTGTTTATCCCGGCCGTAAAAAACATTGGTGTCCACAGAAAACCACAGGTGGGTATGCGCCACAGGAATTGGGCAAGCCCCACTACCGAGTACAGAATGTGCGAGCGTTAAACGAAAACTCTGCTCGGCGAAGTGGAGCACGTGGAACACGTGAAAGAGAGAGAGAGACAGAGAAAATATAGAGGGAGAAAGAAAGCGATAAAAAGAGAAAAATGGAGAGAAATAAATTGAGAAAAGATATAAAAAGACAGAGAAAGACATAGAAAGATAGTGAAAGAGATAGAAAGAGACAGACGCGATAAAGAGATAGAAAAAAAGAAAGCAAGACAGACAGAGAGAAATAAAGAAAGAGAGAGAAAGAAGCACGGAGTGGGGTAGAGAGAAAGAAAAGAAAGAAAGAGAAATAAAAATGGACAGAGAGAGAAAGAGAAAAATATAGATACAGAAAGAAAGAAATAGAAAGCAACATGTGCAATAAAAGAAACAAGAAACAGGCAGAAAGAGAAATAAAGAGAAGAAAGAAAGAAAAAATTCAGAGAAACAAGGAAGGGCGTCCAGCTCCGCTCTTCCTTCAGGCTTGGCACCACTAGTGAGAAGCTGCCACATTTTTTAAAGACGATATTAAAGACGATAGTCTTTCTTGGGGAACTTAAAGGGACCGACAACTGATTTTTCTCGACCCATTTCTTTACGGCGCGACAGAGAGTTCACCCTTCGCAGTGTTAGTAGCGGCGGTAATTAATCCCAAAAGCCACGTAGTTATTTTACAAGCAGTGTTTTTCGATCTGAAAGGCTCTAAACACAGACGCACCTTTCGTCCAGCAACACTGAGAATTGATAGCGATGCCGCCAGCCCTTCTCGCGATTTGTGAAAGCTATCGTTGTTCTGCTGTCGCAAGAGTACCTCTAACTATGCTTAACTACCTTTATTTAGAGCTTTTCAACTGTTTTTGAAAATAACAAGAAGTTGCAATGAGATGATATGGCATTATACACCTTCTCTGTATTTGTACCGCGTTGTGTGCGCACGCGTCCAAGGTTGGCTGCGCCTGTGTCATGGGTGGCTTGTCCGGCGTCGCTGCTCTCTAGATGCACGAGCCAAGCCAAGTCATCGAAAATGTCACTACGCATATGGGTGGCCGCGCTAAAGTGTTCTAGAAAGGGGTAGTGGGCTGACTGGAGGCCGTGCACTGACGCACTTTATGTCTCACCTGGTAGATGGCGCCACCACCACCTACAATGTAAGCGACGCGTTGCTGCCCTCAGCGCGAAGGTTAGTTTGCCAGCGCTTCAAGCACGAACTACTCATGTGCAACCCCTGTACATAGCCATTTTCGTTGCTTTTTTTTCTTTTGCGTGAGCATATTCTTGCTTTGGCCGTTGTTCTGGCGCATGAAGTATCGCTAAACATGAGCGCGTCATCAGCGGGCGCCAGATGCAATATATGCTGTAAACCGCCAGTTTGTATTGCAGTAGCGAGCCTCTCGCTTAAAAAAAAAGATCTCGCAGTTTTATTGCGTTTAGATAATTAATTAATTTATGGGGTTTTACGTGCCAGAACCACTTTCTGATTATGAAGCACGCCGTAGTGGAGGGACTGCGGGAAATTTCGACCATCCTGGGGTTCTTTAACGTGCACTGACATCGATTGCCTTTAGATAAAAGAGACTAATATTTTCATGATAGCGTTTGTACTCGGTAGTCTCTTTAGTGAGGTCATACTCTCACTAAATAAAACAATATTACTACAAACTTAAGCACCTTACGCGCTCTCAGTTGATATATTCTCCTGAAAAGTGCAAGAAAATATGTGGGAGTGCACAGCAGGAAAGACCTATCCTAATCATGCCCAAGAAATAAAAGACCGAAAGTAAGGGTAGACCATGCAATCAGATTTTGCTTCTTGAAGACCCCTCACATGCTGGAAATTATATTTGTGTAAGAAATTGCATGCAAACACCGCTATCAGTTGAGTGCAAAATTCAGTTAGCAATTCTGCTGACACTATAATATGCCTAAAAGCTTCATGTGCACTCTTTTCTACAGAACTATTTGTCCGCACTCCTGTATTTAGAAAAATGAATTTGTAATGAAGGTGTGGAAAAATGTAGACAACAATCGTTCGCGGAAATAAGTGAAAAGTTTATTTGGTGGGGCAGCACAATGACCTTATATACTCCACAAAAGCCATGCGTATCAATCACTTTCATTTTTTTTTTCAAAGTGAAAACAGATGGAAAAAAGGTGAAATAGCTTGAAGAGGGTCTTGCCCCATTTTGTACTTATCAGCGTGTGCGGCAAAAAGCATGTCTCCTAAAACAGCCCAATAGATGCTAGAAAAATACAAAGAGACGCTAAATATTTTCAATAGCATACTTAGCATAGCATAAATTTAAAAAGTTCACAAAAGCACATGAATACTCAACACATATTGTTCACACAATAAGTGAAGACACTGAATCAGAAGAAATACTAAAAAAATGACAAATAATAGACACATTTCCATTCAAACACATGCATTTTTATACACATCTACTGACGTTCTGGTAGATCATATTAATCGCACTGTTGATGGTACGCCAAGGACCAAAGCCACCATTCACAATTGAATTAAGGGTTTATTGCTATAGTATGCATGGCGAGTGGCAATTAACATACTATCTGCTTGTTTTTCAAATCTGGCAGTTTTCTTGTATTTGGGTCAGTGAAACAGAAAAAGAATATTCAGAGAAGATTCATACTTCAAGTTTAACCTACACTTGTAAAATCTAAACGCAGGAACAATAATAAAATTTAAAAATCTTCTATCGCAAGGAAAAAAATTTAAGTGCAGCGGCTTATCTTGAAGTGCTTTGCTTTTTGGCGTTTGCCTGCTCTGTCTGTGTTTAGCCCCTTAATGTAAAAATGAAGTCGCGTAACAACATAGAATTGGATTATTTTTTGAGAGAGCATTGAGGCATGGCTTCGGCACCCAACCTCTTGCCAAAGCCTTGCTTTCACAATGGTCAAGCACATCTAAAATGCTGTCTGCATGGAGTTCTTCACATGAAAAGCAGCCCGTGAACAAGCCTTGCTACCAATCTACATTATTCACAACTACAGGAACTGAAAAATGAAACGTATTGACGAAGCAATGCTCGGCCGAAAACCTGCAGCGACGACGAAACACAGCAGCAGCCCTACAGCAGCGGGGCGAAGGCGCGAAGGCTCCCATTGCCGACGATGGTAGCGCCGCCACGCGGGCACTCAGGAAAACGAAAACTCGTTTACATTTTTTGCGCCGCGGCAACGTACCCTCTCCCCGGAGAGTGGGTTCACTACCCAATATTCTAGAACACTATAGCCGCGCCGAGCAGCAGCGCGCGCCATTTTTGAGACAAAGTGTAGCTAGCAAAACTATGTCGCTTCAAAATCTTAAGAGACCTGGAAACTGCGTGCACGGTTGCATGAGCACGCTGAAAAGTTGCTCAAGACGCGCTGACGAGCATGGAATCATTACGTAACGCGAAGGCAGCGCCACTTTAATTCATACTACTAACGCAGGCCTATATGTACATTTTTATGGAGTAATACCTTTTAATATAAAGAAACGAACGATATTTCAATACTAACAAAAAATCGTCGACCGCGTACAGCAATCAACGGTCACGTGGCCGGGTTCATCGGATCGCTCATGTTTTTGCCGCCAGAGGCACCACAGGTCACTTTTCGCGACTTTCAAATAAGGAATTAAAATATAAATCTACCTCTCACGAAAAAAACAGGGTTGGTTTGAGTCAATGCGACGGACAATTTTTCCATCGGAGGAGTCATTTCATTTCATGTGCTGGGCAGTTGTCGGTCCCTTTAAGCGCAGAAATTTTGGTCTATCTATCTATCTATCTATCTATCTATCTATCTATCTATCTATCTATCTATCTATCTATCTATCTATCTATCTATCTATCTATCTATCTATCTATCTATCTATCTATCTATCTATCTATCTATCTATCTATCTATCTATCTATCTATCCGTCCGTCCGTCCGTCCGTCCGTCTGTCTGTCTGTCTGTCTGTCTGTCTGTCTGTCTGTCTGTCACACGATTCAGCCACGCGGCGAAAGTTTAACCACTTGTTGAACGCCCAGCCATCCTAAACTGGCAGCTAAGTTCATACTTGTAAACATTGTCGATCAAAAAGCAAATATTATGCATATCTGAGGCGCCATGGCATACCATGGTGTGTTAACTCAGCGAAGCTTCACAGGAAGAGCACATTGCGCAAGTGCGATCTATCGTTAGTGCTTCTTTACAATGTGGCGTGCTAGGGTTAATTTCCAGAGTTACTGGTCAACCCACTCTACCATCGTCGACATGAGCCATGAAAAGGCCATTTCGCACAAAACTTGCAGTTTTGTTTCATCGTGTCTGAAGTTTTACCGAACGAATGGTGGTTGCACCAGACTATGAGCCGGATTTTTCGCAGACACCCGACAGATTCAGTGTTACCGAAAGAAACGCATGGAAAACGCCGTTGAAAGAGGCTGTTCGCTGGGCTCCGGGGTCTTTTCATATGCGTGAGAGTTGTACAGCAGGTGAGGACCACGAGCGCGTTTGCTAGTAGCATCCTTCCTAAACTATACGCGCGTGCACCATGCACTCAACGTCGGTTAGGCAGTAGCAACAGATAACACGCTGGTGGCGGCTGCCAGTGTGTTATCTGGCTGCAAGGTCATAGTACATTCCGAGTTGGACAGCGCACGAAGCAGGAGTGGGCGCTGAAGCGCGCTTGCAACGAGATTCTGCGCTCCAGATGGCCCGAATCCCAACATCGCATTGCGCCCTGCGTTCTGGCGCGTTCCGTGCGCAAAAGCACAATCCTGGGAGCCAGAGAATTTCCCGCTCGCTGCGCCGTCGGAACCAAGGTTTTCCTGGCGAGTGTCGACGCAGCGGAATGCTAATCATTGCCTGCCGACGCAGCAAAGGACAGCAGAATAGCGGGCGGCGAATGATGTTGCGCTTGAGTGACCCTCGCTCCGGGACTCACAAAGAACGTGCTTTGCATGGAAGAGAGCTATTTCGACGTACTTACGTCTCTCCCTTTTGTTCATTACGCGGCATTCACATGCCGCGCCACTCCGGCCGCCCACGTGGTCGGTCCGTCCAGCCTCTGCGGAACTGGGCGGAATGGGCGAAAATATAACCCTGAAACTGTAGCCCGGGGCATTACATTAAGCTGGAAAATGTTTCGTTAATTCGCGAGCACGGGCCGCGAGCGCGGTAAAATTTAATAATGCCAAATTGGGTGTCTGCACGTGCTGGACACCCATTCTCAGTTACTATGCCGTGCTACATTATGCCTTCGCGACTGACAGCGACAGTTTGACTGACATTTCGAAGAAGCGTTTCTGAGGTAAAAGAATGCGCGCGTGAAGCGGGATTAATGCAACTTGTTTCGTGAGTTGTTGGTTATTGGCACAGTTTTTTTATGCAAAGTGACTTGATACTCGATCCATTGTTTGATATCCCATCACCACGTAACACGTAAAGAATCATTACTTTATTGCTTCGGTGTTAATAAGTTATTGTTAACCTTGAATACAAAGTTAATCGGATATGTTTGTTTTTTTGTCGCGAAATCAACACGAGTTGAATGACTGTTGAACGTCGCGCTAATCTAACCGCCTCTTAACTCTTACCATGACGTGAACGAGCCATACATATCTTTTTCCTACGCAATTGTAAATTTTCGATCTTTTGCTGCAGAAGAAACTTTTAAGAAAAAAACGCCAGGCCTGCGCTGAAACCGCAGCACAGTCACAGCGAAAGCTGGAAGAGCAGCGTTTTAGAGCCCGTTAAGCTCTGTTGGGGCTACAATACAAGTACACTAGAAAGGTACCCACTACGCCATAAATCACAATTTTTGTGAAGTTGGGAAGAACCTACTAAGCCATTATTCGTCATTCTGCGGAGAAGCGAGGCACCAGCTGCACGTCTGTAAGGCATTATGCGCACTTTGTTGACGCGACGACTGATGACGAAGAATTATGGCTCAGCCCTTTGTAATGGGTTGGAATCTTTAAACGGCCCACCAGTTATGTAATTTGCATTGGGTAACGCCCGGTCGCTATTTCCCTCTCCCGTCATGCTGTATAACATACTTTGACGTGGGAGAGAAACGGGGGGGGGGGCGAAGAACATTACTGCGACCCCGAGGAAATGTATCATGCGCTTATGGGCTTCCTTGGCAACCGATACAAGTGCACTTGCGAGGAACCCACTACGCTATAAATCATTGTAATTTTACTGAGACCCCGACGAAGTGGATCATGCGCTTATGGGCTTCCTTGGCAACCAATACAAGTGCACTTGCGAGGAACCCACTACGCTATAAATCATTGTAATTTTTGAGAAGTAGGGCAGCAGGCACTGTGCCATTTTTCGTCATTCTACGGAGAGCGTTGGTACCTGCTAAACGAATGTAAGGCATTATGCGCATTTTGTTGATGCTGTGCCTGATGACGATGAAGAATTATGGCAGAGCCCTTTATAATGGGTTGGAAGCATTCAACAACCTACTCGTTGCGCAATTCGCATTGTGTGACGCCTGGTTACAGAATTCGCGTTGTACGACGCTTGGTGCTTATTTTACTCTTCTACCACGCTATATTGCATGTGCTAATGTGGCTCCTTCCCGACATGAAGCCTGTATAGGACCTTTTTGCAAAGCAGTTTCAAGCACAGGCATGGCTCAGTAGCGGAGAACATCAAAAACACGACCCTACTGAGCCATGCCTGTGCTTGAAACTGCTTTGCAAAAAGGTCCTATACAGGCTTCATGTCGGGAAGGAGCCACATTAGGATCAATCGGCTTCAAGCCGAGGTACTGCCCAGGTTTCTACCAGCAGTAATGACTACCGTATCGTCCTGCCCCGTCTTCCTACTGGTAAGCTCGTCGCTGACTCCGTTTTCCTGCATGCAGACCTTGCTGGCCGTCCATACCGAGCGCAGGACTTTCGAGATGCCCTCCGGAATATCATAGATCTTGCTGATATAACCTCGATCGGACAGTTTCAAATGTCACATGTCTGGATGGTGACTTGCAGGACTGCGCTATCTAAAGTGAAGATAGTAACCTGTGGTGAATTCTTTGTTCGAGGACGAAGATGCGTCGTTATAGACCCTGAACCCACGGAAGTTAAAATGAAGCTGTTATGGCTCCCTGAACGCCTGGAAGATATTTATGTGCACGAAGCCTTTCAGCCTTTCGGAAAGATCAAGTCGATTTCAGCGGAAACTTGGAGGGTGTCAGAAATGGAACAGATGAGGACCCTTAACCGAGACGTTGTACTGGCACTTGGTGACGGAGTCCGTGTCTCCGACATCCCGCACCTACTCTCAGTTTGTGGTCTACAAAGCCTAGTGCTGATTCCCGGCAGGCCACCTTTATGCCTTCGTTGCAACAAAGTAGGACATATTCGTCGACACTGCAGGACACCACGCTGCGATGATTGTCGGCGGTTTGGACATACGGCTGAAGAATGTGTGGCGACGTATGCCAATAAATTACGACATCGCATGCGACCACCTGAAGATGCGTTTCCAGAACATATCATGGACGCTACGGAAGTCCTCGATGCAACGGGAGACCTTCCATGTGCTGCCGTCGCTGAGCCCTGTGCTGTTGACAAAGACGCAGCTAGTGACTGTGCTGGAGCGGAGAAATCTAAACAAGCGTCAAACACCGTAGATGCGACAGACAGCGGAGAGAAGGAAGCGGTACCTGCACATGAGTCAGTCTTGACACAAAAGGAAAGCCGCAGCAGTAATGCTGATGTAGAAACGCCACGTGAGAAGCTAACTAGTGCCGATGTGCGAGAATCCGTCGATGTTTCCATAAGTAAGCGCCCTGCATCGTCAAACCCTGAGACGAGTGAGGAAAGTGATTCGGCGGTTGGCCCAAGACAATCACGACGTCGGAGATCATCAAAGCATGCAGGAAAGTGCAGACGTTCAAGATCAAGGAGGCCTGGTGGCGGTAACGGGGAGCATTCACGCGCCCCTTCCCCACCAGACCGGCGTATGCAGCTCTGATAAAAGTGTAGACACCATGGCGCTGCCTCAGAAAGTAACTTTTGCAACGATCAACGTATGTGGACTTCGATCCAAGCAGAAGCAGGTGCAGCTCCGCCGGTTGCTGTTCAGCCATCACCTTGACTTCGTCGCCGTTCAAGAAACGAAGATCGAGAGTGAAGTGGATACGGAGAGGGCCTTGCGGCCATATCTCTCCGTATTTGATGTAATTGTTTCGCACGCTGTAGGCCTATCGGCGGGCTGCCTTTTGTTTCTTAGGAAGAGTTTACCTTATTCTTCTGTTGCTTATAATGTTGACGCAGAGGGGCGGCTTATACAATGCGACTTTATGCTGTATGGTTTGCCGTGGCGCCTAATCAATGTATATGCCTTCAATGATGCACTGCGGCGCACTAATTTCTTTGAAAGCTTGGCCACTTTGCTAGATCCTGACCGTAACATTATGCTCATGGGTGATTTCAACTGTGTTTGCAGTCCGTATGATCGTACTGGGTTTAGCCGCAGTGATAAGAGTGCTGAAGTGCTATCTCTGATAGTTCAAAATGCGGGACTTGTTGACATAGGAGCAATGAATAGATTACCCTCATATACACATGCACAGGGTAGTACTCACACCAGAATTGATCGCATTTATGTTTCAGCGCCTCTTATTTCTCGTGACCTGTCATGCAAAACGGAGCCTATTTCGTTCTCAGATCACTGCATTGTTGTGGGGCAGATTGGTCATAACACTCGATCATATTTCAGACCGCAGTGGGCACTCTGGAAACTCAACTCTTCAATTGTGAGTGACCAGGAATTTACTGTTCGCGTGCGCGTAGCCCTGAGGCGTTGCTTGTCGGCTGACATGCCTTTGTTTGCCTCTTGGGAATTCTTCAAACAAGAAGTTCGGACAGTAGCTATCGAAATCGGATCAGTTCGGGGCTTTTACAGAAGGTTAGAACAAAAGATGTTACTAAAGAATCTTGAAAACTTATATGAATTTGAATGTGAGGCGCCTGGTTGTTACACAGACGAAATCGCTAATGCCAAATGCGCACTCCAGAGGTACGACACCTTACGCTACAGAGGTGCCCGTGTTCGATCACGCAATACTCGTACTTTGCATTCAGAGGAACCCACACGTCAAGCCTTACTCGATGAATGCCGCAACGCAAAAAGCAAATTTATACCAGATTTATATTCGCAAGGGTCATTGGTAACTAATACAAGTGAAATCATGACAGAATTTGAAGCTTATTACAATGCATTGTTCAGTGATTCCTATGAAAAACAGAATGAAGATCTCGTAACGCAGTTTCTGTCATTTGTGACTCCTTTATCTGACGAAGAGTGTGAGTCTATTAGTGGGCCTATCACTTTAACAGAAATAGAACTCGCCGCTGACCAGTTACCGATGTCGAAAACGCCAGGACCCGACGGAATGTCGGGCGAGTTTTACAAAACCTTTAAATCCTTACTGTGCCCGGTACTGCTGGACATTTTCACGCAGAGTTTGAATCTGGGGACCCTTCCTCAATCTTTTACAAGAAGCCACACCGTCCTAATTCCGAAATACTCAGATAGAGAAAAGCTTCGTCATGTTGATGGCTACAGACCGATTACACTGTGTAACGTTGACTATAAAATTTTTGCAAAAATACTATCAAACAGACTACAATTTGCAATGTCAATTCTTATTGGCGCCCACCAGACCTGCGGCCTGAAAGGTCGTTCAATACAAACCAACATACACATTGCCCGCACAATATTGGAACATTCTTCCCACTCGTATGACCAACTGGCAATGTTACAAGTAGATTTAGCGAAGGCGTTTGATCGTGTTCGTCATTCCTTTCTATTTTCTCTTTTAGACCATGCTAACATTGGTTCCACTATATTCAAAGGTATAAAACTATGCTACAGTGATTGTTCAACTCGTTTGATTGTTAATGGCCACCTGTCAAAACCTGTGTCGATTCACTCTTCTGTGAAGCAAGGCTGTCCGTTGTCGCCACTGCTTTTTGCCCTCTATTTGGAACCACTGTGCTTAAGCGTGATTCGATCTTGCAATGTTCATGGTTTCAGTGTTTATGGAAATGAGGTGAAAGTATTAGCGTATGCAGATGACCTGGCGTTTTTTTGTACAGACATTTCCAGCATAACAACAGTGGTGTCCACTATTCGGGAATTCGGAACCATTTCTGGTGCACGAATGAACTTTGCTAAAAGTTTAGGACTGTGGTTTGGACCGTGGGCTTATAAACCAACGAATTTCGAGGGTATTACATGGTCTTGTGTGCCACCGAAATACCTTGGCGTTCCATTGGATGCATATAAGTCAAGCGCACATTATTGGAAAGAACGTGTACCCAGCCTAAAGCGTTACGCCCAGACGTTTATTCCCCATAACCTCTCAATTTTTGGCAGAGCTAAAGCATGCAATCTATTCCTGGCAACAAAATTATTCTACGTACTGCAAATACTACATTGTTCCAGGGTTTACATTCAGAAGTTTCACCGAATCTTTGCTACCTTTATTTGGTCATCAAGTTACGAGCCGATGAGGCGTGACAATGTTTTTAGACCAGTTTGTGCAGGTGGTCTTGGGTTGGTGCATCTCTTTATTAGACAATTGGTGTCCCGTTTTTTCTATTATCGGGACTGCGATCATCCGCTGCTTCGAACATTTTTACAAGTGAATCTCGTCGATGTTTTACCAAGTTTAGTGGTATCTGCTAATTGTGCCTCGCCTCCCTATTTGCAAGGATTCATGCGTGAAGTGTATGAATCAGTGCGGTTTTTGACAGTAAGATTCTCTAATGACTATTTATTCTCTAGTTCACGAAAAGATCTATATAATGCCATATTAGATATGTTGTTTCCTGCACCTTTGTACCGCTCACTATATGCTGGATTGCCTGGACACGACGTGCTTGTGCGTGTGAAGAAAATGCCTATTTCACCAGCATCCAAGACATTCTTCTACAAAGTGCATACACAGACGCTGCCTGTGAAGACCTGGTTAAGCAGCAAAGGCATCTTTGTATCTTCAGTTAACTGTCGCCTCTGTGAAGTTCCGGAAACTATAGAACATTGCTTCATCAGCTGTAAAGACGCCATACTCTTCTGGGACGTTCTACAAAGGGCCTTTAAAAAACAACTCGATTTAAATTCGTATAGCATACGTTATCTCATGCCACCCAAAAGCCATTCTATTCCTGTTGACATGCTATTACTAATGGGTATGCACAGTTTATGGAAAACTCGCATGCTAGACAGACATGCGGAACCCATGGTATCATCGCGGTTGCATCTCATTCAAATGGCTCTTCAGCTAAAAGACTTTTACAAGCAATTAGAGTTTCAACCGGACTGGTATCCACTCTTCATGAAATGTATAGCTTTAATACCCTTTTAGGGCTTCTGTGTATCGCTTGTACGCTGGTAGAGACCGCCTGAACATTTTGCTCGCTACGTATGCTAGTTACACACATTTGTAATAAATACCATGAAAGAAAAAAAAAAAAAAAAAAAAGAAAAAAAAAAACAGGCATGGCTCAGAGGTTGAATACTGGGCTCCCACGCAGAGGGCCCAGGTTCGAACCTCGTTCCATCCTGGAATTTTTTTTTTATTTCGTTTTTTTTTTCTTATTTCGAGCGATACTGGTTACGGACACCGGCGGCGGCGGCGGCGGCGGCGGACAACTACGGCGCCAAAAACGGCCGGTGAAATGATCTCATAACAGCTTTCGCTGTAAAACACGTTCGTACGAAACGAAATGTTTTCGCAGCACCTCCTGAACATATATGGCCAGTAAATACTATTTTGCCAAGATTTACCTTATCTAAAAAAATCATTGCTAGTTCGAAGACAAATATGGGCATGACAATAATCCCAAACACAAGGAAACATGCCTGCATGTCTTTAGCTTAACACTTTCCCATGAGTATTGAAAACCCGTTTTGCTTGGGAATTCCGCAGTTGTAGAAGGTTTTCTATCAAAAGACACATCACACGTGGAAGCATCGACTGTCGACCGAAGATAAAAAGATAACATAATAGTAACAAAGCAAACAAAACTATGATCCAAATGTTCTCCACGTGCCAGCATTTTGTCCCTTGAGTGCCCCTGGGCGAAACTGAGACGCAGCTGTGATTCAGAGAAAACACCTCAAGGCAGCCGACAATCTCAAGAGAGTTCCATGCGCTGTCGGCGCCTTTGAAATTCCTTCAATACCCGATCCTGTTTAGCTTACATTTTTCTGTCGGCGCGGTAAAGCACACTTCGCAGTAACAGCGTCCGTTGGTGTAAAAAAGGAACCGTCAGGCATGCATGGCCTGCCTGTATCCATTAAAGTATGGAAAATCTCCGGTATGAAGTGAACATATGAAGACTGAGAGCGTACAACTCATTGCTTGAGCCTCACAAGTATGGAAGTGCTGGAGAGGACCACTCTGGAAAAGTTCCTAGACGCCGTAACTGTTGTTCTTTTTCTTTCTTCCTTCATTATAGATTGTACGAGAATGCAGTCTGCATATAAACTAGACGACTAATTAGCGAAACCTTATTTAAATAAAAAATAAACTCTCTGCGCAGGTAAAGTCAGTATATGAGAAAGGGGACACTTTCTAGCGACATTCTTCGTTGTTTTGCACGAGTGAGGTGGAGTGATACACATCATCCTTATTATGCACTACCACTGATATTATCGAACAGAAAATTGCGATATTCTGTGTTAGTGCTCCATGGAGCAAGCTCTTCCGTGTATATCCTTTAATTTAAAAGAAACTCTTCGGCCACTAATAGCAAGGAGCCTTTGCGTACGTCTGGGCTCTCTGCGCGTGTCGGGGAGCACTATGCAAGTTTCCGAGCCCTGCTGGCATATATTTTTCACTCTGCAAAAGCTGTAAAAACTCGCTGTCACGTTTTCTTTTCTCTTTTTTAGAAAGTATGTTCACCACATTCGTTACCAGATATTCAGGGTCGAAACGTGGCGCGCTTGCACAAAGTTATATTACAGTGCAAAAACATTTTGCTTGTTCACGAATATTTACGCACAGGCGACTCACGTATCATCCGTGGCTATAGTAATAACTTTCGGATTCATCTCCTCAACTCATTAATTACCTATTAAATGTAGTATGCCAGTGATTGAAATGATGCCGTGGACTTTGTCAAATGGCCTACGTTATGTACCGGTGTAGTATGTACAGTCAACCACAAAAGTTTACGGACCACGCGAGCGCGTGGTCAAGAGCCTCTTCACGACATTTCCGCTACGTCAGCGGTGATCGACAGCAGCGCAGCGCACGAGACGCATCCCTCCCTGAATCGATGGCCTGTCTGTTTTCTGACGGGGCAGAAATATTTTTCGCCTTTCACTTTTTCACGAGACGCGCTCTTTGGCAGCCGCGGTCTATCCGCATAACTGTTATCAGTCGCAATCTTTCTCACAGAGTGATGCCGACCCAACGGCACGCCGTTCGAGGCACGCCGTGATATCTTTGATCCTGCTATCAAAGAAGAAGTGTGACGGTCGTACTGCAGATAAACGCTTTGCGTGAAAACAGCGAACTAACAATGCGCTGCGCGGCAGTAGAAGATTGAAAGGCCAGTGAATAACAATAAGACCCATTTCCGGCCCAGCGCTGCGGCCGACGGTAGATGGCGCACCGCTAGGTGGCGCGGACAGGCAGTTTGGCACGCGCTCGCGTGGACCGTAAACTTTTGTGGTTGACTGTACGTCTGTACAAATGCTTCCTACCAGAAAGCGTTAAATCGGCGTTCATTACGCCAAGATACGAGAGAGAGAGAGAGAGAGAGAGCGGCTCTTAGACTCGCTCTCTCACTTTATACAACGTCTGCTACGCCCATGCTCGACACAATACTTCCAGCTTTGCGTTCTGATAGGTACACAGTTGGGAACAGTCTGCTGGATAATTCCGTGCGAGTTCCAAGACTTATTCTATAGCGCATAAAAGAAGACAAATTGTGAAGAATAAATAGCATGCTGTAATATATGAAATCCAGGAGCAATATGTTTTCCCTAAGACACTACTTTTCAGTGGATGAGCACCAACCCAAAAAGTGTGGCCGAGCGTATTACATTTACATATACCATACTGTATCTGCATCTTCGTTGATAGTGCTGCATTGACCAATAGCTTGTAGCGATGTCTTTGCGCAATTTGTTGGCCGAAAACGAGTATGTCTCGTGAATCTGCCAAGAATGTATAAGTACCCATACTAATTTTACTTCATTGAAGCTATACGTATCTGAGCGCTCTCCGAAAACCATCGTATAGGCAGCATAGATAATGCGTTCACCGGATGTGTACTGCCTTCTGAGAATCCCACGCTCTTACGGTTGATCCGGATTTGTATAAGCAGAAAGTGCCTTTTCATGTTGGGGCAGCGATTTTCTGCCACTTTCCTTGTGTGGCTGACTGCTAGCTGTCCAGTTATTAGGCGAACCATGCACAACAGAGGCTTTGGTGGTTCGCGAAAGCGGATCAAGATTCTATTTATGGCCCGTGTGTTTCATTTCTCCCGGATTCCTTACCCTTCCGTATTATGTTATCGTTTATTTATTTTTTCATTGCTTTTTGGCCACGATATATCCTTTGCACTAAGGCGGTGGCAGCTCTGCACAAGAGAAATTGAGTCCTCCATCTTGCATTTTTTACTGCACAAAACAGATCAGCCGGATGTAATGTAGACACAGTCACGCTCCAATATGTACCTGCGCCTTTTTTGGTTTACCTCCCGCCGTTCCCATCTTCATCCTTAAACCTACATGCTGGTTACGTGCCTTTGTGAACGAAAGAGGAGGTTCCCTGCAGATAGGACATAACGACTACTAACTGTGTTTTCTCCAACTGTAGGCGTTTTTGGGCCGCAAGCTGGACGAAGAAAAGCAGAGGTTAAACAAACAGAACGCTACAAGCTCTCCCAAACCGTTGCCACAGTCGCTTTTGAAGCCTTTCTTTCAACACGTGAACACGGTGCTTAAATGGACACGGCAAACGCAATGGACTGTACGAAGTTGCCGTGCACAGCCGGTTAGAAAAGCTCTCTGGTGGACAGGGTTTTTTATTTATGTAGAAAAAAAAATCTCCCGTGGATAATTTAATGTAAACAGCGGGATCATTTTGGCCGAATGGGACCTCTGGGTAAGCAGTAGATCTGAAATAGCGTGACACAGAACTCGCTACATGCTTCGTCACGTGGCTTGCTTCCTGGGTCTTGTGTCGTACTATAATGTATCATGTACTGTACAAGGCAAGACATTTAGAAGCAGCTCTTTGGTTAACCTCCGAGAACTCTGGCGAGAATAAAATGTAGGAATATGCGAATGAATATAACAGTTTGGAGGCAACGGTCCTCAATTGTCAAGTAAAAGAAAAGACCTTCAGTTTTGGAAATACAAGCTTCACATGTACAGTGTACTAGGGAATCGTGAAAATTATCATAATGGTCGTTTTCTTGCTGCAGCCACCACGCTGCTCACTGCAAGCTTTATTATTCTAATCAGTCATATCAGTAATATCTCCATGACAGGAATAGGCAAAAAGAAATTGAAGATTGGACGGACAGTGGTGATGAAATACATACAGCAGGGCAAGAACAAAACCTTTTTTTTTTCGTGTTATAATTTGCGTTTTACGGCAACGTAATACGCGTCACCATGACACCGGCTTGCATGTGATGTTTCCTATCGCGATTAATAACAGACGAGATATAGTGAAGAAAGAAACGTGTATTTCTAGAGAAAGTGGCAGCTATTCATCTTGCAATTGAGCGCATATCATTTGACAAAAATGATGAGAGTACACAAGGAAGCGTGTGATGAAAATCTAAGCGTGGCATATCAAGAGGCGCGAGTTTCTTTATTGGTTGATTTGCGGCATGAGCGCGAAGCTTTGTCTCTTTCCTTCACACCACTTCCCTGCTTTAGTAATAACATCCAGGGCTTTACGCCCCAAAACTACGATGAGATTGTGTGGCACGCCGTAGTGGAAGGCGCCGGAAATTTCGACCATCCGTTATTCTTTAATGGGCACTGACATTGCACAGTACATGGGACTCCAGCATTTCGCCTCCATCGAAATGCGACCAGCGCGGCCGGGATCGAACCCGCGACTTTCGGGTCAGCAGCCGAGTACCGTAACCACTGCACCACCGAGGCGGACCCGCTTACCTTGTTTATCTTGCTCACATCACCATCACTACACTTCCCTAGATGTAAGTGGTCCAGTTTTCGATGTACAAGGATCGGCACAGTTTACACTCCTGCGTCAGCCTATACGTTAGTTGGCGAGTTACCTACCGAGATGACGCGACAAATTCAGCGGAAGGAAGGCTACTAAAGCTTGGCACTAATAAAGAACTTGTGCGCTTGAATTCGCGTATTCTTTACTGTGAGGATATTTCTGTACGATTTGCTGTTTAATTGCGTAATTCTGCAGAAGATGCAGTGTTCCGCCAAGGAGCCTCAGAGACGGCTATTTGAAGCCGATTTCTTATATATGTTTTTCACGCGCATACGGAAGTGCGCGATTATTTCTCCACTACATCGCGATTTTATTTCCCTGCCGTCCTGTCCCAATATCCGTTTTACTCCCTCTTTCCGCTATCTTCGACACATACTTACTGTTATACTTTCCCTTCGTAGCTATGTTCCATTCGTTCATTGGTTATATTAATAGATCGTTGCAAAAAAGCTAATACTTGAAAATTTTGAAAAAGAAAGCACTTGTTATGCTAACACAGCGTGAAAACAAAGCATTTTAGGGAAGTTCTTCCACCACAGATTAGTCGAAACGTTGCTACGTCCCTGTTCACATGCTGAAAACGAAATTTAAACAGCTCTTCTTTGCCTAAGATTTGAACAAAGCCTGGTAAATTCAATTTTGTACTTGGGAGTTTCCTGCCCTCCCTCATGCTCACCGCGTAGTCGGTAGTTTCAGTGCACAGAGGCGGCTCTATATTTTCAGTGAAACACTTAGGTTTCGTTTCGGAAGCAAAATCCTGGGCTTTTTTTTTTTTCGATACTAAACAGTACCGTAAGAAATTGATTGTAACGAGTTCAATAAATTGCCCTTTACAATAAAAAAATGTTTTCCCCACATAACGTAAACTTTCTCAACCTGAGGTTATTCAAGATGAAAAGATAAACTTATTTTCCTCGGCAAACTTTTTCCGCATCTCATATTATGCCCAGACTTCACTCTCTCAAAACTCATTCTCGTGTTCTTGTTTCCTTGTCAAATTTTTATTTAACTTCTCCTAAATTTTTTTGTAGTGCGTGACTGTTAAGTCTTAACACAATACAAGGAAGTTTAGCTCCACATGAATGGCTTTAATTGGGCTCTGCTTTTTTGCGTCTGAATCATATTAACAGTGAAGTTAGCTTAGTGGCTAAGGCTTCGCGCTGCTATGCAAGCCCGAGGATGCGGGTTCGACTCTCGCTCACAGTGGACGCGTTTTTAAGGAAGCGTAATGCGACAAAAATGAATAGGAAACCCCGTGTGCTCAGATTTAGCTGCCAGTTAAAGAAATTCAGGTTTTCAAGATGATCCGGAGACTCCCTCGACGGTGCGTCTGAATGATATCGTCATTACTATTATCTGATTTGCGTACAGAAACGCACAAGGACGCAAGGAAAACGGGGAGGCCACATCTCAGCAGCTACCGCCGATAGAGGAGGGGGGAATAAAGAGAGAAAATTATTTTAGAAAGAAACAAATATTAAATAAATAGGAAATATAGGCATTGCGGAGAACATAAGACAAAATAAAGCAGGAATACAGAGAAACGTGCATAAACAGCCTGTCAAATCATCGTTGTGCAGAAATGTTAGCAGGGCTCGATGGGCCTGGTCGCGTCGAGCAGCTAGTGATGCAGAACTATCGGTAAATTGACTATCGATAGTATGGATAGTTTTTTTTTTTTGAAACTATCGATAGTGTAAACAAACTATCGATAGTGCTACTATCGACAAACTATCGATAGTGCAATCGGTAGTTCCATCGTTAATATTACTAGCGATATTACTGCCACGCGGGTTTGTTGCTTTGTTTTGACGTATTCGGGTTCAGTCACCCACAAACAGTGTTAGCAACGTCTGACGCAGACAGTGCCGTAATGTTTGAGAAGCTTCACAATTGTTTGAGATGATTCTGTGAAGATTACGCGCCGGACGCGAATAGTCAAGTTTATTCGAGAGCTTACGCGAGCATCAGTGATAATGCTGGGAGGTTTGATGACTGATGTATAAAGGACGACGCGTTCCACGGATGATCAGATTACTCAACGGCTGACGACTGCTCCCGCCGCTATAAGTGCGCAGCACGCATCGCTCGTATTTTGAGTTTTGATTTTCTGGGCACAAGTTCGGCCAAATAAAGAGCTCTGTATTTCCCATTCTTCATCGTCACAACCACGTGACAATACTACTGATAGTGGTGTGAATAATGATGCGATTGCTGGCCGGCTATGTTACCAAAATATTTGCGATAGCCTACTACCAGCTTCGCGTAATTTGTGAGCAATTTTTGGCAAAGAAATTAATTTTTTCCGCCGTGAAAATGGCGGAATATATCCATCGATAAACTCGTATCTAAAAGCAACCAGTTACAACTTACAATTAACTTCTTGATATGTTTCTTTATTTTGTAATCCATAATATTTTAGAGCAGCGCAAAAGACGGGACAAATTTATTTTATTTTTAGATGGGACAATTTTATTTTGAAATCATAAAATGCAATATCAATTTGAAGCCGCGCAGTCCCGCCACATGTAAAGGCTTCCTTTACGCTACAGCTGAACAGTTTGACTTTATGATCATGTGTCAGCAAAGCACTCGGGTGAAGAACACAGTCATGTCAACTTTCTTGCCCTTCAGCCTGCTCCTATGGCTCCACTATGTACCACGCGCGCGGGGAACCAAGTTTATTCTGCAGTGAGTCCGCGCTGTTGATTTTATACTATCAATAGTACCATCGAATTTTTTACTATTGATAGCGCTATCGATAGTATTTTTGACTATCGATAGTTCGATAGTGACTCAGCTATCGATAGAATAGTACCATCGATAGTTCTGCATCACTACGAGCAGCACATCGTAGAGTGTCGGTGAAGCGACAGGAATTAGCAAAGCAGTAAAGGGTACAGTGACAGTAACAAAGCAAATTATACGGCGCCAGATCTAGCGCTCCATAATGTACTTGCACTTAGTGTGAGGGGTTCGTATTGGAGCTAACATCGTTCACATGATAGACGAAATATATCACCAGTCAGTACGTATATCTGTCAGATGAATGATCTCTATAGAGAATGGAATATTCTATGACACAAACAGCAACCTTACGGAAAAAAAAAACATCCTAACGACATTCCATGCACAAATCGGAGTTGCCACTGACGAGATCCATTGCTGAATACGCAAACAACCCTAAAGCTTTCTTTTCTGCATGCGAGTGTATCGCACGCGCATGGTCGTCGACCCTGAGGCTCTTCGCCCGAAGAGTATATGCATTCGTTTTTTCACTAGCAACCACAACTACTCTACGACAGTGCCAGTACATTGCAAAAGTGCACCTCCCCATTTCGGCTGAGTCGGTGCTCTCGAGTCTCTTGAGAAAGTTGCCAGTGTCGCCACCGTAACATGTGCAAAATACAGGCCCTGCGCTCCGCGACAAAGGTTTTCACCGCGCTGCAGCAAATTACTCAGATGGAGCATCGGTTGTTTTCACCACAAGAGCCTCCTGAGCGAGCACCGGCCAAAGGCCTGCCCTACGCGTTTCGTAAGTCCTGCAGCTTAAGTCCTCGAGAGGACCCGGGCGTGAAAGGCTCTTATTTAGAGAAACCGATAGATCGAAGAAGCCTCGTCCTGCGGCAAAGCCTAGCTAGCATTGTTGTCATCTTGTTGCTTCCGACGACACCCGCTCCACTTGCTTTGTCATTGATGCTTATGTCGCAAGTCGTGCCGCCCTCTCTTCCCAGCCAAGTTTTACGTTGCTCAGTGTTACAGGGACTCTATTGTTACATTTATGAGGGACTGAATCTGGGGCAAGAATGTTTCACAAGGCGTCAGCTTTCGTAATACAGTCTAAGTCTATTCTACAACCATCGCATCTCTTGCGTTAGTAACATAACAAAGAGAAACTGCCTGTCTTATCTTAGCTTCAGCTATACATCGAGCCATATTTTGTTTCTTATTTTTTAACATTGAAGCTCTGTATGTGACACACCACAGATATGACACTGCCGAATGAAAACAGAACTGACGATTGCAAGTGTATCCCGTCCAAAATTGTTAAGTAATCATTTCAAAGATTTCGCTTCTCCTAATGATAACGTATAGCCTTTTAGTAACGGAGCGCTAAATACCACTACACTATCAAATACATCTCAGTCTCCTAACTCAATTATTAATTATTAAATTTGACGCAGAAACTTATTTTGATGCCTACGGTGCATTGATAGCAGGCTCTTATAACCTCTCGCGTCCAACTCAGCCAAGTTCTCAATCGGGCACTTCATTAGCGTTAAAGAAACGAGCATCTAATGCCAAGTGCTTCACACCTGCCTATCCGTCCCTGTCGTGTTTAAGATACGTGCTTCAGAGGAGAAGTGAAAAGATGTATTTACTGAAATTGCTGCACAAGGTGTAGTGTTGCGTGCTGGTTATATGTATACCAGAGTGGGTGAGGGAACGACGACAGGTGAAGAATACGGACGCTCATGCCTTCAAAGGGATTACTTGTATTTGTAGCGATGTACTTACAAGCGCAAATCGACGCTATTTTTAAACCTGACAGCAGGACGCTTGAAAAATCCGTGGCCGACCCTAATCCTTGACTTTGGTGTCTCGCAGCTGCACTCGCCCGTCGTCATTCGTGTGCCCTGGTGTATTCCTTGAGTTAACTTTGCCGAAGCAGATCTCGGAGGCCACGTAGAGGGAAGCGCGCGGTTGAGGTCTCCTCCGCCAGGTACCGCAACGATCGCAGCTGCTCACAATCTTTGAATGGACTCAATCAATTAATTTTTGTTAATTATCTCGATAATTAATTGATCCTTATTTTGAGTGAGGTTATGCTATGATATAATATCTATCCATTAGAACTCTTAACTTAAACCAATACCTCAATTTCTGATTTTTAAACCACTTTTTTAATGAATATTCAAAAAACCGGAAGTAAGTGATCGACAGGATACGCTTGTCAGAGAAACAAGAATGTCACTCGGTGACCGTGCCACTAATAACCACTGCGAGATGTTGCCGAGTCTTGGATCCCACAAATGTCATCGCTATGTTCTAAAGCCTTCCGTGCCCGTCACGACTGTTTCTTTTTCAGCGGATGTAAATGAGCAGCGACTCAACGCAAACGGGCGAGAAAGAGGACGCGGCTTGCCGAGACAAAAGCGACCAACACTCATATCTACCAACCGAGGAGGTCCTTTCTACTGAACTCCTAGAAGATTGCCAAACTATCATGTTTACTTTGGCGGCCGCGCTGACATCCCACGCTTTCTTTACCTCATATATCCGTATTTGAGAAGAAATCTGTTTCCCTTACCCGTTGCCACTATGGCTCAGTCGTAGGTGAAGCAGTCGGGAAAAATCTCCGGGCTTACGCCACGCCCACACACCCCATACTGTCGTCCCTGTACGCGTGGCTTACTTCAGTGGCACGACCTAGAAAGCACAGAACGATAAAGCGGTGTTTCATTGAAGCCGGAGTAAACAGGATGCGAATTCAGCAAGGTGCGGCAATGGCTCGGTCGAAGTGCGACAGCCGAGATTTTCTTAAGTCCCACTTGAATTTATTAGCAGCAAAAAAGGTTGACATGCGCAGCAAAGTTACTGAATATTTCCTTCCTTCTTATGTGTCGTCGACGCATTTTTTCCGTTATTTGGTCGTGAAAGTTACGTATAAGGTAACTGCGTCAATTTTTCTGGAGGTAACATTACCCCGACGAGAGAAAGAGAGTAACCATATGTAGACAGGTATGCGGAAGTGTGTTTTTTGAGTGTTTCTTTTGGTGTCGATAAATTTTAGGGAAGTGTGTACATGCTAGTGTTATTTTTTGCTGACCGCTTGAACGGCAATGTTTCAAAGTAACTAAAGAAAATGCTTCTGCTTGCTAATAAATCACTAGCAAATAAATACCCCCAAGAATCGGGGATGAAGCGTGGCGGGGGTTCGTACTGATTTATCCGCATGATTTTGGTACATTCACTAAACAGTCAAATGGTGTGAAAAAACCTGTCGCGAAAGTCACTGGCATTTGCCATGTCGTCCAATAAATCCACCCGAGTATTTCCGAAAGTGGGACCGCGAATTCATATTTTGCGCATGACTAACGATGCGGACGAGGCGGAACCCTACATTATATTGTTGGTGCATTCTGACGGCATAGTGTAACATTGTCGTTAGCGTTATATCGCATGTATACATATTTGTGTCTGTGGGCTTGGGCGCTGTTTGTACGAGTTCGTATGTTTGGCGTTTGTCAAACTTATTCGGTTCCGGATACATTCGTTCTCCGGAATGATTTGAAGAAGGTTGCTGTGGAGACCCAAGTTTTGTTTAATGAGAGCTAAAATCCGTAAAACCTCACTTTTTTCTTGTCAGAGGCGCTCTTCCTATACACCGTCGGTGGCTGCGTGCTAAACGGCTCAACAATCACTTATGTTTCTGTTATAACGTGTTCTGGTGTCCCGACATCACATGATATTTACTATTTTCGTAGGTCTTGTATATTACGAAGAACGACAACAAACTTGTTGTTACCTTCGCCGCACCGCAAAAGTGGTCAGCGCTCGACATCGTAGTCTTAACGAGGTTGGATAGCAACGGGTTTGCGAGCCTCTACCGCACTTAAAGCTGTCGTTAACATATTAAGCTTGCATCCGATCCCGCTCATAATGCCTTAATGCATGGCTGCTGCTGCGGCATGCAATTCCGAGAGCGCTCAGCGTTTTCTTCGACACAATACAAGAAGGCTATTCGCATATAAAAAGAGGTAGGACCCGAACTCTTAAAACTGAAAACATCACTGCATTAGGTATAGAGGTGGTACGCGGAAGTGTCGCAGCACTTGCGTTGCACCACGTCTTTGAAGTCCAAGCTACAACTTGCTTTTGAATCACAAAATATAGGGCATACTAGATATGCGTGCCTGTCGCAGTCAAGGGCACGTAATAACATTGAGTGCAACGGAAAACAACATTGTGTGATGTCGCATTGTCAGGCAGCGACAGACATCATTATGCGACACGAAAAAGTTCAAAGGGACTTTCATTTATTCCTGCTTATTTTCTTTTCAACGTGCCAGAATATTTCACGTGTGTAGCTGTTCACAGCAGGTATGTAAATCAACTGCGCTGACGTGGCCACCACTACACCACAGCAGTCAATTTTCACCGGAAGTTAGAATTCCTTTTCCTTCATCTTAGTGCCTGAATTTCGGTTCACCTTTGGTTCTTTAAACCAAACTCACGTTTGGTTCTTTAAAATCGCCTGTCTGTTCCAAAGTTAGCGAATAACTACATTAGTGGAGTCGACGTTGAAAAAGGGAAATAACCTTTGGAGCAAACTACTTGCTACACTTGCCTGAATTCACGCACACACAAAAAAGAAAGAATCAGGCCACTTATGAAACGAATTGCAGGATTGTCTACTGAAGAATGTGCCGCTTCACAATTTTTGAGATCGCGTCCACCACACAAGAGGAACGCTTACGCTACGGGAGTCTGTAACGGAGGCGTTATGCAACGAAAAAAATTATAAAGATGCAAAGTTGTTTATGATTGCCTACATAGAGTAAGCGCCTGCCTGTATGACAACAGCAGCACCTATATGCGTGTTTAGCGCACACGGCAGCTTTTCCATGTGGGCTAAGCCCCAAGCCGTAAAGGTTTTCAGCAAAAGCAGTCCACACATAAAAAAAAACATAACATTGCCGCGTGAAGTGCGCGCTTACTCGGTGGCGGACGCGTGCTAAATACAGTGACAGCAAAGTCAAGTGTTGAGCTGGTTGGCATTGCGTAATTGTTAAACTATGCTTAAGTTACAGAGTACATAAAGCAAGGCTGGACAAAGTGCATACTAAGACAGATACAAGCGCAAAGTACGCTTGCTGGAGAACACACTGTCTTATTTGTACCGTGTGTATCCCTACCTTTGCCTGCAACTCTAGCGCAGTTTAAGAAACATACAATGGACATTTTCTCATGCGATGGACACGTCGCCTGCGTTATTTTCTTGAAGGATGCAGGTCCACTGCACAGTAAGCAAGAAACAGAAACATCTATACATGGCCGCGTTCAACGCCGCAACGTGCACGGGACACTCTCAAAAAGCTAGTGCACTGTATACTTGTTAGACAACCGTGACAAAGCGAACGAGCGCTCTTCGCGCTGTGCGTAAACGTGTCAACGGGCGTACCGTCATCGGTCACTATAGCAGTGCCCGTGGAAAGCTGGCTTCTCGGACAGGGAGAGGGCATGAGGGATTGTCGGAGGCTTGTCTCCCGAGTTCTGAACCGAGGGTCATCAATCTGCTGCTGGCCACCCTTTCCTTTACGTCTCTGTCGTCCCGTAAAGATCAGACATTCGCGACCTCTTGCGCTGAAGATACGAACCTACAGATAGAAGAAAGAAGGACAGTGTGTGTCTAAACAACATGACTGCTGGCAGAGAACTCCGTTCGACACACCATCCGGAATGACTGCTCCGATCGCGTACCACTTGTTATCGAATACCCACTCTACCCTGAGCGCCCTGATTAAATGGGGCGTATCGCGAAGGCAGCCCGAGCATTCGTCCTCGGCGTCACCCAACCACTTCCCAAACCGTAGACAGGAAGAAAGTAATCTTTCAACCGGTCTCGTTTCCAAGACGAATCGACTGTTGTCGAGAGATGGTAACCCGACGCTTGGTTTTCAGCGCTGAGTTTTCACTGCGACCGGACTTCGGAGAGTTTATTGTCGTAGGCCTTAAAACAAATGATGCTCTTCCGTACATCTATTGCTTTCAGTTGCTTCAGTATACATGCCCGAGCAAGATGTCTTTATTTTTCTCACGCAGACTACATCTACATGGCGAATCACCTAGTGTAATCTAAATGCTTCGAGTATAATATTTTGTGCATTGAAGTTTTGGCGCTGTGTACATACTAAAGCGGATATCAAAACATTTCGTGCCTGTCGTGGGAGCTTTTGACTAACTAGATATGGGTTGACCTGAATTCCATTCTTAGGCTTGGGTCACCACGAGAAGAAACAAATGTTTTCGACGATGCACTATGCTAACATAGCGGAAATGTGGACGACAGGGGAGAGCAGCTAACAAAGGCATCAGGCCTCCCGGTAGCTTACAAAATTATTTTACGTGCAAGTGGCCCTCAGCGTTTCGTTTCTGATAAGGGTGTGGTGCATAAATGACTGAAGAAGTTTCATGCAGGGATCCAGTAAAGATGACGCTACGTTATCGTCATATTGGTCACGCTTTCTGACTTCCCTTTTCTCTTTATGCTAGATTTTCTAGCCATCAACCACGAGGATTGGTTGGTGAATATAAAGAAATGATACCGCTATTTGATCCAATGTTAGGGGGAGGCAGGAAACCGCAACGCAAGACATTCAGGCAAAATGTCTGACTAAATGTTTTTCAGACTACGCCCAATTCACGCAGCGGGACTGGGGGAGCCACTTGTTTTTCAAGATATATGTGACTGTAAACTGGCGGTCTGATTATGGTAGTTTATTCTCTCCATCATCCTTATCAAAAGCAACATAATTTTTTTACTTATCTTAGAAGCTTATCTTTATATTTATGTGATCACGGCGATCGTCGATTTATTTACCAGCCAAGCGCCTACTGCCTTAACAACCTTTCAAACTCGTCGCATTACAAGACACCCACCGCGATGATGGTGCGTACATTAGACTAATGGTTTCGCTAAATGGGTAAGTAATCACGTCCAATGAGCCTGACGCCTGTTGCAGTATTAGCAATTACTGGCAAAAATTTTTACTGAAACAAAACTCATTTGGTCAAGCTTCTTGAGAAAAGGTGAGGTAGAAACCGCTGCATAGGCAAGCAAACTGTGACAAGTTTATTTTTAATGCCAATGATGCCGCGCATACTGATTATAGTGGGTCCATATTTAGTGGGTTCAATCCTGATGCTGCTGATCCTGACTAATGAAGCCACCTGACCAATAACAATGAGCCCGTACGAATGAAGATTTTCGATAACTATGTCCCTATGGCCATTTCGCCACGCGTCGTCAAATAAAGCAAGAAACATTTACCTCGTACGGGCCGGTTCTATTGACAATATCTCTGAGCAAGCTTCCCGTGAAGTGGTACTGATATTTTTACACCTGAAAGAAGGTCGTTTTCTGGCTTTGCGGCCTACACAATCATTTGCTGTAACTATTGCGTATCTGGCGTGCGGCGCTTTTTCTGAATTTCGCTCGTGCGCATTTGTATTTTTTTATTAATACGAAAGTGTTTTATGCCGGGGTACGCCACGGCTCTACTGACGTATTTCCGTCACGGATATGACGTTGTAAAATATAACGACTAACATTTGGCAAAGAAAACGTTCCGTCACCAGGAGTCGAACTTACGACTCCTCGCTTCGCAGCGCGGGGCGCGAAACGATTCGGCCACAGACGGCACGTTCTTTGCCATGCTAACGGCGAGCTATTCATATACACCATTTGCCGGTGGCGGTACTCAGAGATCGGTGGTACATCAGCGTGCTTTCGTTATCACTAGCGAGATGGTGCGAAGGGCTCGAAGAGCGCGCTTTAAAGGTCGTCGCCCCACGTGGATGAGCGCGTGCCTCTACAGGGCGTTGTCGCTTGTGCGCGGGCTTATCTCGCGATGGCGGTGGTGTGTACGTCTTGTGCTCTCACCGCATGTTTGCGTTGAGAGCACGAAGGTAATTTTCCTCACTGCAGCGGTCGCTTTTGCGAAAGAAGCGCGCTGCTCACACAGTAATAGGTTACAACTGTGACAATTTGTTCGCTCTCATCCTGTGTATGTTCGTTCCGTGCGCCCTTTCTGCTTGAGCAGCTCGTTGCAAGTTTCGAGCTGTTTGCCGTTCTTCGCGTGGCATTACAATTTGTTGCTGTAGCATTAATTCTTTCGCGCTTGGGGCGAAAGAATGCACAACAAACGCTCAACCATGTCTGTGAAGACACGTTTCACTTTCGTGTTATACCGATTCCTATGACAGAGGGATCAGCCATGTTTTTATTTCATGCTCTACTACCGAAGTTTAGGAGTGCTCATTCTTTCCAAACGTAACACGAATGACCAGACCATTCTCTAATTTAAGAACCCTTTCTATCTTTCTCTCTCTCTTTCCTCTCCATCTTTAATCTCCCCCACCCTGTCCCCATGTGTAGGGTAGCAAACCGGTTGTCCGATACTGGTTAACCTCCCTGCCTTTCTTTCTCTCTGGGATAAGCGAAAGCTTCTCGGACACTAAAGACCAAATAAACGAAGACCCCTACTGAAAATGGGTGACATCAAATGCAACCGACATCTCAGTATGGTCGGATGTACGTATCCAATTTTACATACACACCTCCTAAAGGCGTTCTGAAGATACCGCCTTGCGACAAATCCAATAAAAGCTAAGAATACTAATACCAACGACTCCAAAGACTTCTTACGCGCCTCGTTGACATTTATAATTCAAAAATGTAGTGGTGAAAAACTTATTTATACACAAATGATGGAAATCAACGCTATTTTGTCTGCTGATTTTTCAACACCTCCTTAAAGATTCCGTTCACTTCACGCAGTTCACGCAGATATTACTCTGAAAGTTCCTTCTCTGTTGCTCAAACTGCTCTAAGGGATTATCACTGCGAATCGTCGGTACAGCTTAGTATTTACAGTTCATAGGCTGCGCTAGTATTCGAATAAGCTAGGGAAAGTACAGATTCGCCGCCAAGGGATTAGCCTTCTAATCACCTTCGCTATGAATTTTGCAACGAACACCCTCGACAGAGCCGTAACGGTCATCTTGACGGTTTGTAATTAACGCGCAGTGGCTTAGCGACCGAGTTAACTCCGCTTCACGCAATTGCGTAACTGTGAATCTTATGGAGACGACCAAGACTCGCTGAATTCCCTCGGGAGCTTTCCTGGCCAACTAGCAGCCGGTTGGCTAACTCAGTCTGACCCCTTGTAATCGCGACAGCAACAGCTGCGCGGAGTGGGATGCGAGTTTCTTGAAACTAATTAAAACGAACGTGTAAATCGACCCATTACACCATCGGCGCAGCTGCCATCACTTCACTGACGAACAACTGTGGGCTACAGGACAAATAAAACAATTAGCAGGTGGCTGCCCACACGTTCATGCCTTTCGCAAGTAACTGATTTCTACTTGAAATGCATAAACTTATTCAAATCTCTGTTCGTTCTTTCAGAGGCCTGTGGACTGGAACGAAAGGTTTTAAACGACCAAGACGTGCACGGTATGCCAGACACGCAACCTGATCTTTTTACTTTTTATTTCTTTCTGATGCACTGCAGCGTTCGTTCGGATAAACTTCTTGCATACATTCTAAAAGACATGGCATGCAAACACGGACACAAGAAAGAAGTCAAGACACCACGAACGCCTTTGGGCTGTCCTGACTGCTTTCTTGTGTCCGTGTTTCACGCCCTCTTTCTCTTTTAGGATAACTACTTACCAACTAGCTACTGAGCTCTCTGTTATTCTTTTTGCATGTGTTGAGAAAGACATAACTTGCAAAGTAGTATTTTTCTTCTTACTGAACAGGGGTTAATAAACGGATGTAGATATTGCACGCGTGTTATCACGACCTCCTGATTTTCATTCCTGCCAACTGTCGTTTTCATTAGGTCCATTCCACGCCAAATCAAATAGCCTTCTTCCGATAATCGCCTAAACTGCAGTTCAAAATAAAAAAAATCCACCCTTTCTGCTGACATTGACTATAAAGGTGTGCCCGTCTACTTTTTGTTGCCAAGAGATATCGTTGCCGTCTGTCTGCACGGGCCCACAGCGGTTTAACGCGCCACAAGCTGGAGAACGCATTGAAAAGTGCATAATAATGCTCTTCTTCAGATAATCGAACTATGTAGTGTAAAAATAGATAGAAAAAAAGAGGGGGTGGGTGAGAAATGCTCGGTTCGATTTTAGCATTGGTTGAGCTAGCCTTGTAAGGCCTTCGGGGTATGTTTTTTTAGGTGGCTTGAAATCCCCAGAAAACTAGCCAGTGTGATGCAGATTTACCAGCCTGCGAGCACACTTGCATTAGCGTGAACTACAGCATGATCCCCAATGATCAAAGGTGTTCGATCTCTCACTGCAGTGCCATAATACAAAAGGCGACGTAAAAGACATCAGCAGTTACTACGGCGCCATTTTTTCTGTCTTTCATAATGCCCACGCCGCCGTGCTTTGATGGGGCAGCTACAGCCGCGCGTGCAGCGTTGTAGTTCACAACAAACGCAGGGATGCGAGCGAGAATCGCGTCTTCAATAGAAGGACGGATGGACCTACTGCCCCGCAGAACCAGGCTCTTCGAGAAGGGCTCCAACAAGCCACGTCGCCCAAGGACAACACCGGAAGTCCGGCTGACCACGAATGGGCCTAGTGAAGCTTACGACTTCCCGGCAGTCCAACGTCTATCTTCCTTCGTTTCCGGAAGCTACAGGAGAAAAGAAAACATGGGACCTTTGCGCCTGTCGTGCTCGACAGCTATTTATAACTCGACTTCCTTGCTCATTTCCCACTTCTATTCTTCTTTGGCTATCTTTTTCAGAAAGGAAAGGGGGGGGGGGGTTGCACCGTGGTGGCGCAGGGGTCACGGTACTTGGCTGCTGTCCCGAAGAACGCGGGTCTGATCTCGGCCGCGGCGCTCGCATTTCGATTGGAGTCGACAGGCTAGAGGCATATGTTTTAACAAGACTGTTTGTTGGCCAAGTTGGTACTTGCTTAGTGACATATTTTAGCCGCGAAAGAGCACATACAAAGAGCAAAGAAACACACAACGACAGGACGGGCGGCCCGTCCTGTCGTTGTTTCTTTGCTCTGTGTATGTGCTCATTCGCGGCTAAAATATGTCACTAGGCTAGAGGCCCGTGTGCTGTGTGATGTCAAGACACCTTAAAGAACCCCCATGTGGTAGGGATTTTTCGGAGCCCTCCACTACGGCGTGCCTCATAATCATGTCATGCCTTTGACCCGTGAAAACCAGAAATCATAATTATTACTTCACTTCTTTTTCTTCCTTCCTCTTCATTGCCACTGGGATTGTGTGCACGTTTAAAAAAGTGGTTTATGCAGCGAGTCGCTATAGTGTGCAAGCTATGTGTTTTCGTTTGATTATTTCTGATTAAAGGGACAATAAAGAGCAAAACAATTTTTCTCAGTTTAGGAAAGTACTCTTTCACGATACCAAAAACACCACGCTTGCTGCGAGAAGACGCTTAGTAAGCGAGAAAACGCGCAAAAACAAAATGTGGGTGGCGACGCCACCTTGAGGATTCCGCACCATTCGCCGTGACGTCACACGTTTTGACGGCGCCTACTAGGGACTACGTAGTTCCTAATCGGTAAAAATGGTGCACATTGTCCTTTGAGGGGGCCATAGACTTAACATACCAAGTTTGGGGTAGTCTTGTTGAGCCAATGACGCCAAAATACGATAAATACACTTTGAAATCCGTGACATCACGCGGGGAGATTTCGGCCCGAAATTTAAAACTGAAACTTTCAACTTGATTTTCTCCTTTATTAATAAACCCATGATGGTGAAATGAACGACATTAGAGTTTTCAGAGCACAATTTATCGATCTAAACCGATTAATTGTTTCTCTTTAGTGTCCCTTTTAAGCTTCTATGAGAGTGACTGATTCGGATATACCCTGTCAACGGCGCCATAGCTTGCTCGATAGCACGCGGACAGAGCACTCGCCAACAAGAACAATCTGACACAAATATAGAGATTAATCTGTGCAATCATCATAACCAAACGCGACAATCATGTAGTTGTCAATAACCAGGTTGTACAATCTAACCTTGCGATTGAAGGACGACAGCTGTAAGATCATGTTTGAAAATTTGGTTGAAGCGCACCAAAAAGACAGACTAGAAGAAGCAGACAGGGGACAGGAAGCGCTGTCCTGTCTGCTTCTTCTAGTCTGTGTTTTTCGGTGCAGTGACTTCAACCAAGTTTTTTAACATGAACGTAAACCAACTGGCCCAACTTGCCATCTTGCTGCAATACAGCTGTAAGATCATTCGAACGTCAAGCGATTTTATAAAAGCTGTCGTTAGAAAGGAAGAAACCATCCAAACAGCAATCGAATAGTGTTGACTATTTTTGTTTGACCTGACCAGCGTGGGGTCTTTGTCCTTAACGGAGCTCGATATGTACATGCTTACACGGGGATGTCTTACCATTTGGCAAAGTACAGATTGAATCTTTTGCAGCATGTAGCACCAACAACATAAGCATGTACCTCCACAAAACACGACATCAGTGAATGGATGCGGATGTGTGTGCTGTTTATGCCCTCGTAAAGCGCCGGTTGCGGAAACGACTGCATGCATCCCACCGCTTTTTCATTACCTATTCATAAGAATCTGTCTTACTTCTTTGAACCACGCCGATCCGTTGCTCGATATGCTTACGTAAATATTTACTGTTTATATGGCTATTTAAGCAGCTGCTTGTGGATGGAAGTAGCGAACTCGTGCGAATATAGGACAGTAAAACATGAGGTCTTACTCGTAAATATACATAAATGGTGCACTCTGTTCACTACAGATCCGAATTCGGGGCTTTAGATAACTGAAATGTCAAAAATAATGTTAAGATTGCTGCCATATCGTTGAAAATAGGACAAATTCACGTACAGGGTGTTTTTTTTTTATTTTTAAACAATACAGATTGTTTATAAAGATGGACAGTCGGGCCCCTGTCGTCTTCGCAAACGAACTCTACACTGACGCAGAAAAACTGTGCCGAATCTAAAGTTACATTCAGATGAGTAATTAGCAAACTTTTGTTAATTACCTTTTAATTATTAACTTTAGGGCAGCTGTTTATATGGAAGAGTTGTAGGACGTGACACTTTATGACATGAAGACAACAAGGGCCAGACTGTCATAGCATTTTTATAAAAGATCTGTAACATCTATAAAAAAACACCCTGCTTAAAGCATCAATAAAACATGTCCCAAAAGTTCTTTACTCAGTGACGGTCTATATAATATTACTTAAGCAGGAGACCAAAGCGAACCCGATTCTTTCACCTGACCAGTTGCTGATGCACAATAAAAAAAGAGCAAAAATTTGTTGTCAGGTTTCATTTGTTACTTTCACTTAGGGATTGTACGAGGTGTCGCAATGTAGCTTGTTTTCTGCACTGAAGCTGTGATGCGCTTTAGTATATACAACATTGCCGAGAAATTGCCACCTTAGCACTTCGTTAATGCATGCCTTACATCTAATCAAAAGCAGGACGTCGGCGGAAATCAAGCCAAAAAAAGAATTTGTTTAATTCATGAAGTTACCTTAACCCTGAGTTATATTAAATCGTGTCTGCGTTAATGAGTGCTGTTTCGTGATATTATATTTAATAAAACTGCTGGTTCAAGTAATTTCTCGCACGTATATAGAGGGCGAGAGGTTTGTCTGGTCAGTGACTGCAGTAACGCTGGTAATACTTTCAGCGGTTCCCCAAAAGGGCAATCTCCAGAAACGCGACCCGTGCCATACTCAATTAGAAGTTGCGATAAGTTTCGCCGCCCTTCGGGCAGAGTGTTCTCCGCACATGCACCGCTTCACTTCTCGCTTGCGTGACAGGGTAAGCCACTTATTAGCGCGTTAATCAAACTTCACTGCTTAGGCGCCGCTGGAATAAATATTTGGCCCAGCGTGAGTCTCCTGGGTTAATCGCATATTTAATCTATCGCGAAAGAAATACAGCGGCTGTGACTCTGGGTGGTGCGCTATTCTAACGTAAATGAATAATTACGTAAGGAAAAATACGTGATATCAGCGCACCTACCTTACCACACGGGAAGCTTTCATTCAGCATTGCCCTCGCTGTGCGTCCACATAAAAGAGAACAGTGACAAGCTGCGTGTTAAACCTCTTGCTATGCTCAAACAAACAGAAACTATAGCTCTGAAGATATCAATTATCTCGTTACTTCATCAACTGAAGTTCATGCTTATTTTGTCTTGCACCTATCTATCTATCTATCTATCTATCTATCTATCTATCTATATCTATCTATCTATCTATCTATCTATCTATCTATCTATCTATCTATCTATCTATCTATCTATCTATCTATCTATCTATCTATCTATCTATCTATCTATCTATCTATCTATCTATCTATCTATCTATCTATCTATAAAGACTTAAAGGCTTTGCTAGTGTCTTATTGAATTAGTATCGCATGGAGAGTTTTGTCGTTTTATTCTTTTCCCTAGCTTTCATAGCCTGCTTTTACTCCAGTCAAACTTTCAGTTTTTTCAGCTACTACAGAATAAAGTTGCGCAAAATGAAGACACTGAACCAAAGATAGACCAGCTCTGACGTGCCCGCTTCTCGTGTGAAACAGCGCACACTTCTGTTTATTTTATTTTTTTTTTAAGAAAAGAGTTTCTCTCGCGAACAAAAGAGGGTCTTCCGCATTCGACCTCGAGAAAGAGTAAATTCAGGCCAGCACTTCCGACTCTCCATAGGAGATGGAAAGTCGGACGTGCCGCGATAATATTCTCATCAGACCAATGATGGATCGCCGCTGTTGGAGGTCGTGTTCTGGAGGGTGCCGCGTACGGGAGCGTTATAGGGATGCATGAATTCCACGGCTGCGCTTTCGCCCGTTTTGCCAGCGATGTGCATTGGCTTTATCTACGCCTTTTTGTCGGCTGCTGCGTCTCGTTTTATTATTACGCCTCCGGTGCACTTTATCTTCACACTGGCAGCTTCCCGCTGGCAATTCATACATCTATTCTATCGCGCTTTGTTTTCTTTTGTAAAAGATGAAAGACGGCCGACGTATTCTCTTTGTGCCCGTGTCAACTCCTGGTGGAAAGGGGAAATTGAATGATTACGAGGGGAGGCTTTACTCAACCTCTTTTAGGATCAGTCAAGCTCCAGCAGGACGTACGGAGTGTAAAATGGGCCAACCACTTCAGCGCTGTATGACGGACAACGGTGTATTAAGGGGACACTGAAGTGAGACGAGTCAATTTAGGCGTATAAATAATTATTGCAAACTCTACTGTCAATTACATCATCACAGGTTTGTTAATAGAAGGCAAAATGAAGGTCAAAGTGACATTTTTCAATTTCGCGTCACAATCCCCACATGAACAGCAGTTTGACGTCATAAGTAAACAAAGATAAGCGGGCCCTCAA
>NC_051178.1:120870569-120911931 GCF_013339695.2 Rhipicephalus sanguineus
AAAAGCACGGGTTATGCTAACACAGCTTGCAAAGAGCATTTTAGGCAAGTTCTTTCCATCACAGATTAGTCGAAACGTTGCTACTTGGTCCCTGTTCACATGCTGAAAACGAAATTTAAAACAGCTCTTCTTTGCCTAAGATTTGAACAAAGCCTGGTAAATTCAATTTTGTACTTGGGAGTTTCCTGCCCTCCCTCATGCCCTCACCGCGTAGTCGGTAGTTTCAGTGCACAAAGGCTGCTCTATATTTTCAGTGAAGCACTTGGGTTTCGCTTCAGAGCAAATCGTGGGTTTTTTTTTTCTTCGATAATAAACAGTACCGTAAAAACTGATTGTAACGAGTTCATAATTGCCCTTTAGAATAAAAATGTTTTCGGCCCACTATTTTTCCGCCCACTAGCGTAACTTTCTCAACCTGAGGTATTCAAGATGAAAAGATAAATTTATTTTCCTCGGCAAACCTTTTCCGCATCTCATATTATGCGCAGACTTTACTCTCTCAGAACTCATTTACGTGTTCTTGTTTCCTTGTCAAAGTTTTATTTAGCTTCTCTTATTTTTTTCGTCTGAATTGTATTAACCGCGATGTAAGCTTAGTGGCTAAGGTATTGCGCTTCTATAAAAGCCCGAGGATCTGTGCTCGTGCGCGCCGCTCACAGTGGACGCGTTTTTTAGAGAACGTTATGCGAAAAAATGAATATGAAACGCCGTGTGCTCAATTTAGCTGCAAGTTAAAGAAATTCAGGTGGTCAAATGAGCCGGAGACTCCCTCGACGGTGCGTCTCAATGATATCATCATTATCATATCTGATTTGCGTGCACAAACGCACATTGACGCAAAGAAAACGGGCAGGCCCCAGCTTAGCAACTACCACCGAGATGGGTACAAAGCCTCGTACTCTTTAGGTGGGAGGAATAAGAGAGAAAATGAAGTTTGAAAGAAACAAAGATTAAATAATAGTATAAAGGCATTGCGGAGAACACCGACAAAATAAAGCAGGAATGCAGAAAATGTGCATAAACGGCGAGTCAAATCATCGTTGTGTAGGATTGTCAGCAGGGCTCGATGGGCCTGGTCGCGTCGAGCAGCACATCGTGCAGTGTCGGTGAAGCGACAGGAATTAACAAAGCAGTAAAGGTACAGTGACACATAACAAAGCAAATTATACGGCGCCAGATCTAGCGCTCCATAATATACGTGCACTTAGTGTGAAGGGTTCGTATGGGAGCTAACATCGTTCACTGATAGACGAAATATATCAGCAGTCAGCACATATATCTTCCAGATGAATGATCTCTACAGAGAATGGAATATTCTATGACACAAACAGGAACCTTAAGAAAAAAAATATCATCCTAACGACATTGCATGCACAAATCGGAGTTGCCGCTGACGAGATCCACTGCTGAATACGCAAACAACCTTAAAGCTTTCTTTTCTGTATGCGAGTGTTTTCGCACACGGATGGTCGTCGACCCTGAGGCTCTTCGCCCGAAGAATATATGCATTCGCTTTTTCACTAGTAACCGCAACTACTCTACGACAGTGCCAGTACATTGCAAAAGTGCACCTCCCCATTGAGAAAGTTGCCAGTGTCGCCACCGTAACATGTGCAAAATACGGACCCTGCGCTCCGCGACAAAGGTTTTCACCGCGCTGCAGCAAATTACTCAGATGCATCGGTTGTTTTCACCACAAAGCCCTGAGCGAGCACCGGCCAAAGGTCTGCCCTACGCGTTGCGTAAGTCCTGCAGCTTAAGTCCTCGAGAGGACTCGGGCGTGAAAGGCTCTTATTTCGAGAAACCGATAGATCGAAGAAGCCTCGTCCTGCGGCAAAGCCTCGCATTGTTGCCCTCTTGTTGCTTCCGACGACACGCGCTCCACTTGCTTTGTCATTGATGCTTATGTCGCAAGTCGTGCGGCCCTCTCTTCCCAGCCAAGTTTTACGTTGCTCAGCGTTACAGGGACTCTATTGTTACATTTACGAGGGACTGAATATAAGGCAAGAATGTTTCACAAGGCGCCAGCTTTCGTAATACAGTGGAAGTCCATTCCACAACCATCGCATCTCTTGCGTTAGTAACACAACAAAGGGAAACTGCCTGTCTTATCTTAGCTTCAGCTATACATCGAGCCATATTTTGTTTCTTATTTTTTAACATTGAAGCTCTGTATGTGACACACCACAGATATGACACTGCCGAAATGAAAACACAATTGACGATTGCAAGTGTAATCCCGTCCAAAATTGTTAATTTAATCATTTCAAAGATTTCGCTTCTCCTTAATGATAACGTATAGCCTTTTAGTAACGGAGCGACTAAATACCACTACACTATCAAATACATCTCAGTCTTCTAACTCAATTATTATTATTAAATTTGACGCAGAAAACTTAATTTTGATGCCTACGGTGCATTGATAGCAGGCTCTTATAACCTCTCGCGTCCAACTCAGCCAAGTTCTCAATCGGGCACTTCATTAGCGTTAAAGAAACGAGCATCTAATGCCAAGTGCTTCACACCTGCCTATCCGTCCCTGTCGTGTTTAAGATACGTGCTTCAGAGAGAAGTGAAAAGATGTATTTACTGAAATTGCTGCACAAGGTGTAGTGTTGCGTGCTGGTTATATGTATACCAGAGTGGGTGAGGGAACGACGACAGGTGAAGAATACGGACGCTCATGCCTTCAAGGGATTACTTGTATTTGTAGCGATGTACTTACAAGCGCAAATCGACGCTATTTTAAACCTGACAGCAGGACGCTTGAAAAATCCGTGGCCGACCCTAATCCTTGACTTTGGTGTCTCGCAGCTGCACTCGCCCGTCGTCATTCGTGTGCCCTGGTGTATTCCTTGAGTTAACTTTGCCGAAGCAGATCTCGGAGGCCACGTAGAGGGAAGCGCGCGGTTGAGGTCTCCTCCGCCAGGTACCGCAACGATCGCAGCTGCTCACAATCTTTGAATGGACTCAATCAATTAATTTTTGTTAATTATCTCGATAATTAATTGATCCTTATTTTGAGTGAGGTTATGCTATGATATAATATCTATCCATTAGAACTCTTAACTTGAACCAATACCTCAATTTCTGATTTTTAAACCACATTTTTTTAATGAATATTCAAAAAACCGGAAGTAAGTGATCGACAGGATACGCTTGTCAGAGAAACAAGAATGTCACTCGGTGACCGTGCCACTAATAACCACTGCGAGATGTTGCCGAGTCTTGGATCCACAAATGTCATCGCTATGTTCTAAAGCCTTCCGTGCCCGTCACGACTGTTTCTTTTTCAGCGGATGTAAATGAGCAGCGACTCAACGCAAACGGGCGAGAAAGAGGACGCGGCTTGCCGAGACAAAAGCGACCAACACTCATATCTACCAACCGAGGAGGTCCTTTCTACTGAACTCCTAGAAGATTGCCAAACTATCATGTTTACTTTGGCGGCCGCGCTGACATCCCACGCTTTCTTACCTCATATATCCGTATTTGAGAAGAAATCTGTTTCCCTTACCCGTAGCCATTATGGCTCAGTCGTAGGCGAAACAGTCGGGAAAAATCTCCGGGCTCACGCCACACCCACGCACCCCATACTGTCGTCCCTGTATACGCGTGGCTTACTTCGATGACCGGCCTAGAAAGCCCAGAACGTAAAACGGTGTATCTTTGAAGCCAGGAGCTAAACAGGATGCGAATTCACCAAGATGCGGCGATGGCTCGGTTGAAGTGCGACAGCCGAGATTTCCTTAAATCACACTGCATATATCAGCCAGCAGAAAGGTTGACGTGCGCAGCAGAGTTACTGAATATATGTCGTCGACGCATTTTTATTTTCGTTATTGAGTCTTAAAAGTTACGTATCAGGGAACTGCGCCAATTTTTCTGGAAGTACACTACCCCGACGAGAGACAGAGATTAACCATGATCTAGACAGGTATGCGGAATTGCGGTTATTGCGCGTTGCATTTTGGTGTCGCTAAATTGAGAAGTGTGTACATGCTGGTGTTATTTTGCTGCCCGCACGAAGCGGTAGTGTTTTCAAGTAACTAAAGAAATAGTTCTGCTTGCTAATTAATCCCTAGTGAATGCCCCCAAGAATCGGGGATGAAGCGTGGCGGGGGTTCGTACTGATTTATCCGCATGATTTTGGTACATTCACTAAACAGTCAAATGGTGTGAAAAAACCTGTCGCGAAAGTCACTGGCATTTGCCATGTCGTCCAATAAATCCACCCGAGTATTTCCGAAAGTGGGACCAGCGAATTCATATTTTGCGCATGACTCTAACGATGCGGACGAGGCGGAACCCTACATTCCATACTGTTGGTGCATTCTGACGGCATAGTGTAACATTGTCGTTAGCGTTATATCGCATGTATACATATTTGTGTCTGTGGGCTTGTGCGCTGTTTGTACGAGTTCGTATGTTTGGCGTTTGTCAAAACTTATTCGGTTCCGGATACACTTCGTTCTCCAAAATGATTCGATGAAGAAGGTTGCTGTGTGAGACCCGAGTTTTGTTTAATGAGAGCTGAAATCCGTAAAACCTCACTTTTTTCTTGTCAGAGGCGCTCTTCCTATACACCGTCGGATGGCTGCGTGCTAAACGGCTCAACAAGTCACTTATGTTTCTGTTATAACGTGTTCCTGGTGTCCCGACATCACATGATATTTACTATTTTCGTAGGTCTTGTATATTACGAAGAACGACAACAAACTTGTTGTTACCTTCGCCGCACCGCAAAAGTGGTCAGCGCTCGACATCGTAGTCTTAACGAGGTTGGATAGCAACGGTGTTTGCGAGCCTCTACCGCACTTAAAGCTGTCGTTAACATATTAAGCTTGCATCCGATCCCGCTCATAATGCCTTAATGCATGGCTGCTGCTGCGGCATGCAATTCCGAGAGCGCTCAGCGTTTTCTTCGACACAATACAAGAAGGCTATTCGCATATAAAAAGAGGTAGGACCCGAACTCTTAAAACTGAAAACTTCACTGCATTAGGTATAGAGGTGGTACGCGGAAGTGTCGCAGCACTTGCGTTGCACCACGTCTTTGAAGTCCAAGCGACAACTTGCTTTTGCATCACAAAATAAAGTGCATAGATATGCGTGCCTGTCGCAGTCAAGGACACGTAATAACATTGAGTGCAACGGCAAACAACATTGTGTGATGTCGCATTGTCAGGCAGCGACAGAGATCATTATGCGAGGAACGTTCAAAGGGACTTTCATTTATTGCTGCTTTTTTTTTTCAACGTGCCAGAATATTTCAAGTGTGTAGCCGTTCACAGCAGGTATGTAAATCAACTGCGCTGACGCGGCCCCCACTCCACCACAGCAGTCAATTTTCACAGGAAGTTAGAATTCCTTTTCCTTCATCTTAGTGCCTGAATTTCGGTTCACCTTTGGTTCTTAAACCAAACTCACGCTTGGTTCTTTAAAATCGCCTGTCTGTTCCAAAGTTAGCGAATAACTACATTAGTGGAGTCGACGTTGAAAAGGGGAAATAACCTTTGGAGCAAACTAACTTGCTACACTTCACCTGGAATTTACGCACACACAAAAAAGAAAGAATCAGGTCACTTATGAACGAATTGCAGGATTGTCTACTGAGAATGTGCCGCTTCACAATTTTTGAGATCGCGTCCACCACACAAGAGGAACGCTTACGCTACGGGAGTCTGTAACGGAGGCGTTATGCAACGAAAAAAATTATAAAGATGCAAAGTGTTTATGATTGCCTACATAGAGTAAGCGCCTGCCTGTATGACAACAGCAGCACCTATATGCGTGTTTAGCGCACACGGCAGCTTTTCCATGTGGGCTAAGCCCCAAGCCGTAAAGGTTTTCAGCAAAAGCAGTCCACACATAAAAAAAACATAACATTGCCGCGTGAAGTGCGCGCTTACTCGGTGGCGGACGCGTGCTAAATACAGTGACAGCAAAGTCAAGTGTTGAGCTGGTTGGCATTGCGTAATTGTTAAACTATGCTTAAGTTACAGAGTACATAAAGCAAGGCTGGACAAAGTGCATACTAAGACAGATACAAGCGCAAAGTACGCTTGCTGGAGAACACACTGTCTTATTTGTACCGTGTGTATCCCTACCTTTTGCCTGCAACTCTAGCGCAGTTTAAGAAACATACAATGGACATTTTCTCATGCGATGGACACGTCGCCTGCGTTATTTTCTTGAAGGATGCAGGTCCACTGCACAGTAAGCAAGAAACAGAAACATCTATACATGGCCGCGTTCAACGCCGCAACGTGCACGGGACACTCTCAAAAAGCTAGTGCACTGTATACTTGTTAGACAACCGTGACAAAGCGAACGAGCGCTCTTCGCGCTGTGCGTAAACGTGTCAACGGGCGTACCGTCATCGGTCACTATAGCAGTGCCCGTGGAAAGCTGGCTTCTCGGACAGGGAGAGGGCATGAGGGATTGTCGGAGGCTTGTCTCCCGAGTTCTGAACCGAGGGTCATCAATCTGCTGCTGGCCACCTCTTTCCTTTACGTCTCTGTCGTCCCGTAAAGATCAGACATTCGCGACCTCTTGCGCTGAAGATACGAACCTACAGATAGAAGAAAGAAGGACAGTGTGTGTCTAAACAACATGACTGCTGGCAGAGAACTCCGTTCGACACACCATCCGGAATGACTGCTCCGATCGCGTACCACTTGTTATCGAATACCCACTCTACCCTGAGCGCCCTGATTAAATGGGGCGTATCGCGAAGGCAGCCCGAGCATTCGTCCTCGGCGTCACCCAACCACTTCCCAAACCGTAGACAGGAAGAAAGTAATCTTTCAACCGGTCTCGTTTCCAAGACGAATCGACTGTTGTCGAGAGATGGTAACCCGACGCTTGGTTTTCAGCGCTGAGTTTTCACTGCGACCGGACTTCGGAGAGTTTATTGTCGTAGGCCTTAAAACAAATGATGCTCTTCCGTACATCTATTGCTTTCAGTTGCTTCAGTATACATGCCCGAGCAAGATGCCGAGCAAGATGTCTAGTGTAATCTAAATTTTTCTCACGCAGTCTACTCACGATCTACATGGCGAATCACCTGAGGCCCGTGTAACGTTCATGGTAAATACGGCGCATAATTCGACGTATTATTATTATTATTATTAGTATTATTGACTACTTTGTGCATTGAAGTGCTGGCGCTGTGTACTTTCTAAAGCAGATATCAAAACTTGGAAAGTTCGTGTCTGTCATAGGAGCTTTTGACTAATTAGACAAAGGTCGACCTAAATTCCATTCTTAGGCTTGTGTCACCCGGAGAAGAAACGTATGTTTTCGTCGATGCACTATGCTATCAGAGCGGAAATTTGGACGACAGGGGAGAGCAGCTAACAAAGGCATCAGACCTTCCGGCTGTTTACAAAAGTATTCTACGTGAAATCAGCCCTCAGACAAAGCGTCAGAGTTTCTTTTCTGATAAGGGTGTGGCGCATAAGTGACTGAAGAAGTTTCATGCTGGAATCCAGGCAAGACGACGCTACGTTATCGTCATCTTAATTAGTTACGTTTTCTGACTTCCATTTTCTCTTATGCTATGGATTTTCTACTCTTCAACCACGAGGATTGGTTGGCGGATATAAAGAAATGATGCCGCTATTCGATCCAGTGTAAAGAAACCGCAACGCAGGAAATTCAGGCAAGACGTCTGACTAAATATTTTTCAGGCGACGCCCAATTCACGCAGCGGTACTGAGGGAGCCGCTTGTTTTTGAAACTAAGTGATTGTAAACCGGTGGTCTGATTGTGGTAGCTTATTATTTCCATCATCCCTCTCAAGAGCAACATCGTTTGTTTTTATTTATGTGAGAAGCTTATCTTTATGTTATCGCGACGAGTTTCGATTTATTTACCAGCCAAGTGCCTACCGCCTTAAGAAACTTTAAACTCGTCACATTATAAGACACCCACCGCGATGATGGTGAATACATTAGACCAATGGTTTCGCTAAACGGGCAACTAATCCCGTCCAATGAGCCTGATGCCTGTTACTGTATTAGCAATTACTGGCAAAGATTCTTACTGAAACAAAACTCATTTGGTCAAGCTTCTTGAGAAAAGGTGAGGTAGAAACCGCTGCATAGGCAAGCAAACTGTGACAAGATCATTTTTAATGCAAATGATACGGCGCATACTGATTATAGTGGGTCCGTATTAAGTGGGTCCAATTGTGATGCTGCGCATATCATTAACGAAGCCGCCTGACCAATAGCAATGAGCCCGTACGAATGAAGAGTTTTGATAACTATGTCCCTATGGCCATTTCGCCACGCGTCGTCAAATTTTTACACCTGAAAGAAGGTCGTTTTCTGGCTTTGCGGCCTACACATAATCATTTGCTGTAGCAAGCGTATCTCTCGTGCGGCGCTTTTTCTGAATTCCGCTCGTGGACTTTTGTATTTTTTATTATTTCATGCTTCACTACCGAAGTTTAGGAGTGCTCATTCTTTCCAAACGTAACAGGAATGACAAAACCATTCTCTAATTTAAGAACCCTTGGATAAGCGAAAGCTTCTTGGGCACTAAAGACCAAAGAAATGAAGACCCCTACAGAAAATGGGTGACATCAAATGCAACCGACATCTCAGTATGGTCGTATACGTACGTATCCAATTTTACATACACATCTCCTAAAGGCGTTCTGAAGATACTGCCTTGTGACAAATCCAATAAAAGCTAAGAATACTAACACCAACGACTCCAAAGATTTCTTAAGCGCCTCGTTGACATTTATAAGCCAAAAACGTAGTGGAGAAAAACTTGTGATTTATACACAAATGATGGAAATCAACGCTATTTTGCCTGCTGATTTTTCAACACCTCCTTATAGATTCCGTTCACTTCACGCAGTTCACGCAGAAATTACTCTGAAAGTTCCTTCTGTGTTGCTCAAACTGCTCTAAGGAATTATCACTGCGAATCGTCGGTACAGCTTAACATTTACAGTTCATAGGCTGCGCTAGTATTCGAATAAGCTACGGAAAGTACAGATTCGCCACCAAGGGATTAGCCTTCTAATCACTTTCGCTCTGAATTTTGCAACGAACACCCTCGGCAGAGCCGTAACGGTCATCTTGACGGTTTGTAATTAACGCGCAATGGCTTAGCGACCAAATTAACTCCGCTTCACGCAATTGCGTAACTGCGCTTCTTATGGCGACGACCAAGACTCGCTGAATTCCCTCGGGCGCTTTCCTGGCCAACTGGCAGCCGCTTGGCTAGCTCAATCTGACCCCTTGTAATCACGACAGCCACACTTGCGCTGAGTGCGGCGAGAGTCTCTTGTAAGTTGGAACTAATTTAAACGAGCCCGTAAATCAAGGCATTACCATCGGCGCAGCTGTCATCACTTCACAGCCGCACAAATGTGGGCTACGGGATAAATAAAACAATTAGCAGGTGGCTGCCCACACGTTCGTGCCGTTCACAAGTAACTGACTTCTACTTGAAATGCATAAACTTATTTAAATCTTTGTTCGTTCTTTTACAGGCCTGTGGACTTGAACGAAAGGTTTTAAACAACCAAGACGTGCATGGTATGCCAGACACGTAACCTGATCTTTTAGATGCGTAGCAGCTGTTTGACTAGCCTGTGTAACGCTGTCACTCCGTCCGCACAAACGCGAGGCAACGCGCTTCCCTCGGCGCAGGTGTTGGAGCGGTGCCAAGTAGGTCACGCCGCAGCTGGGTGTTGACGTCACGCTCCCCTCGCACGCTTCCCTCGCAGGTGCGCGCGTACGTCGCTCTCTCCCTCACCCGCCGGAGCGCCCGCAGCTGCCGGCTCCAACGCCCGCTCGCCTCCCGTGTCTGCGTTTCAAACAAACGTTTACACCAGTAAACGCTTCAAACGAATCTTCCAGCGCTCACCGCAGCACCCCCGTTAGCGCCGTTCAACCCGTGGCGCCACCCGTGCGCAACGCTGCTGCTTCGCATCCCATCAGGGTTCCCTTCGGGGAGATGGTCCAATTTTTTTTTACTTTGTATTTCCTTCTAATGCACTGCAGCGTCCGTTCGGATAACTTTTTGCATACATTCTAAAAGACAGGGCATGCAAACACGGACACAAGACAGAAGTCAAAGAGAGAGAGAGAGAGAGAGAGATACGAAGAGGAAAGACAGGGAGGTTAACCAAGCTTTGGCTCGGTTGGCTACCCTGCACTTGGGGTGGGGGAAGGGGAAATAATAGAAAAGAAAGGGTAAAGAAGAAAGAAGAAGAGTATGAAAGGGATGGATGAACAGTTTGAAACTACACAACACGAACTCGCGCTGTTAGTTCACAGGCGCTCGTGAAGTCCTGTGGTCCTCAAGAAGCACAAGAGGGCTTTCGTGGCCTTGCGCATATGCGAGACCGTAGGCCAAGGTCCCAAGATCTTCTTTTCTGTCAGCGGTCTTGAGTCCAGGTGACGGAGCTTGACTTCCATACTACGTCGTTGAGCTTGGTATGATGGGCAGTGGCATAGAATGTGTTCAAGCGTCTCCTCGCAGGCGCAAATGTTGCATGCCGCACTGCTGGCCATTCCAATGAGACTCGAATACGCATTCGTAAATGCCACGCCCAACCACATGCGGCACAGTAAAGTTGCATCGCGTCTTGAGAGCCCGGATGGCAAACGAAGTTGAAAATTCGGGTCAATCGAATACAGGCGCGCGTTGGAAAAAAACGCCAGGCCTGCGCTGAAACCGCAGCACAGTCACAGCGAAAGCTGGAAGAGCGGCGTTTCTAGAGCCCGTTTTAAGCTCTCTTGGGGCTACAATACAAGTACACTAGAAAGGTACCCACTACGCCATAAATCACAATTTTTGTGAAATTGGGAAGCACCTAATAAGCCATTATTCGTCATTCTGCGGAGAAGCGAGGCACCAACTACACGTCTGTAAGGCATTATGTGCACTTTGTTGACGCGACGACTGATGACGATGAAGAATTATGCCTCAGCCCTGGGTTGGAATCTCTAAACGGCCAACCAGTTATATAATTTGCATTGGGTGACGCCCGGTTGCTATTTCCCTCTCCCGTCATGCTGTATAACATACGTTGACGTGGGAGAGAGACGGGGGGGGCGAAGAACTTTACTGAGACCTCGAGGAAATGAATCATGCGCTTATGGGCTTCCTTGGCAACCAATACAAGTGCACTTGCGAGGAACCCACAACGCTATAAATCATTGTAATTTACTGAGACCCCGAGGAAGTGGATCATGCGCTTATGTGCTTCCTTGGCAAACAATACAAGTGCGTTTGCGAGGAACCACTACGCTATAAATCATTGTAATTTTTGAGAAGTAGGGCAGCAGGCACTGTGCCATTTTCGCCATTCTACGGAGAGCGTTGGTACCTGCTAAACGCATGTAAGACATTATGCGCACTTTGTTGATGTTGTGCCTGATGACGATGAAGAAATATTGCAGAGCCCTTTGTAATGGGCTGGAAGCATTCAACACCTACTCGTTGCGCAATTCGCATTGTGTGACGCCTGGTTACAGAATTCGCGTTGTGCTACGCTTGGTGCTTATTTTACTCATCTACCACGCTATATTGCATACGCTAATGTGGTTCCTTCCCGACATGAAGCCTGTATAGGACCTTTTAGCAAGCAGTTTCAAGCACCGGCATGGCTCAGAGGTTGAATACTGGGCTCCCACGCAGAGGACCCAGCTCGAACCTCGTTCCATCCTGGAATTTTTTTCTTATTTAGTTTTTTTTCTTATTTCGAGCGATACTGGTTACGGACACCGGCGGCGGCGGCGGCGGCGGCGGCGGCGGCGGCGGCGGCGGCGGCAGCGGCGGCGGCGGCGGCGGCGGCGGCGGACAACTACGGCGCCAAAAACGGCCGGTGAAATGATCTCATAACAGCTTTCGCTGTAAAACCCGGCGTATTCCATTGTAGAAGAGGGATACGGCGTGCGAGTGATTGTAGTCGCCACGCGCATCTTTTCTCAAGAGTGGTATGGGTGTCCGCTGGTCTAGGTCATGAGCCGATCGTGCAACTTCATCCGCGCGATCATTGCCGACAATTCCGCAATGACTCGGCAGCCATTGAAATATAATGTCATGTTCTTTCTCGAGTGCTTGGTGGTAGTCGTGCCTTATCTCGTACACGGATTGTTCGTGTAATCCGTGCCGTAAAGCAAACCGTAGTGTTTGTAAGGCTGACCTGGAGTCGCAAAAGATGGCCCATCGATTAGGTGGCTGCTGAGGATGTACTTGACCGCACCTTGAAGCGCTGCGAGTTCTGCGGCTGTCGACGTCGTGATGTGCGAAAACTTGAACATTAACAGTACGTCATCAGATGGAACAACCACCGCTCCGGTAGAGCTGTTGGAATTAGTGGAGCCATCGGTGTAAACATGCTTGCGGTCAGTGTAGGTTTCTTCCAACAGACGCAAAGACAACTGCTTCAGGGCTAGCGGTGACATGCGTGCCTTCTTAACGATTCCAGGAACCGATAAGCACACGTCAGGTTGATGGAGAGTCCACAACGCAGATGCCGGACGCATCGCAGGTTTGAAGCCAGGTGGTAATATGTCGTAGTGTTTGTCACAATACCGCAGAATGAAGCATGGGGCCTCCGCGCTGGCAAACACGCTAAATGATGTGACGGTAGCCGTGACAAATGCCGTATGTACGCTCTCAGCGTCTCAACGATGATATGAGTTGCGACCGGCTGTTCTTGTGCGATAGCGATAGTTGCAACTGTCGATGAGCATCTTGGAAGGCCAAGACATGTCCGAAGTGCTTGGGCTTGCACGCTCTGTAGTGCACGGATGTTAGTCTTGCACGTGTTGGACAGGGCAGGAAGGCTGTACCGTAGAAATCCGAGAAAGAGGGCTGTATAAAGCTGCAGCACTGAATGCACGGATGGTCCCCATGATTTTCCGGCAACGAACTTAAATACGTTCTCAATGCATATGAGTTTTCTCTTCAGATGTGCGACATGGGGACTCCAGGTTAGGTCGCGATCCACGATGACACCTAGGAATCTATGGCTGCTCTTATAAGCAATTGAGTGGCCTTCGATGCACACTGGGTAGAAGCACATCGGTTTGCGTGTAAATGCCACTGCTGCACATTTTTCTGTAGCGATAGTCAAACCTTGCTGGCGAAGGTATGCGGATGTCAATGTTGCCGCCTTCTGTATTCTTGCGCGCACTTGAGGCCGTGTCACGCCGGACGCCCAGATGCAGATATCGTGATGCAGAAGTCAAGACACCACAAAAGCCTTTGAGCTGGCTTGACTGCTTTCTTGTGTCCGTGTTTGCACGCCCTCTCTTTCTTTTAAGATGAATGCTTACCAACTAGCTACTAAGCTCTCTGTTATTCTTTTTGCATGTGTTGAGAAAGACGTAACTTACAAAGCAGTATTTTTTTTTCTTACTGAACAGGGGTTAATAAACGGATGTAGATATTGCACGCGTGTTATCACGACCTCCTGATTTTCATTCCTGCCAACTGTCGCTTTCAGTAGGTCCATTCCACGCCAAATCAAATAGCCTTCTTCCGATAATCCTAAATGCAGTTCAAAAATAAAAAAAATCCACCCTTTCTGCTGACATTGAATATTAAAGGTGTGCCCGTCTATTTTTGTTGCCAAGAGATATCGTTGCCGTCTGTCTGCACGGGCCACAGCGGTTAACGCGCCACAAGCTGGAGAACGCATTGAAAAGTGCATTAATAATTTCTTTCAGATAATCGAAATATGTAGTGTAAAAATAGATAGAAAAAAGAGAGGGGTGGGTGAGAAATGCTCGGTTCGATTTTAGCATTGGTTGAGCTAGCCTTGTAAGGCCTTCGGGGTATGTTTTTTAGGTGGCTTGAAATCCCCAGAAAACTAGCCAGTGTGATGCAGATTACCAGCCTGCGAGCACACTTGCATTTAGCGTGAACTACAGCATGATCCCAATGATCAAAGGTGTTCGATCTCCTCACTGCAGTGCCATAATACAAAAGGCGACGTAAAAGACATCAGCAGTTTCTACGGCGCCATTTTTTTTTTCTTTCATAATGTCCACGCCACCGTGCTTTGATGGGGCAGCTACAATCGCGCGTGCAGTGTTGTAGTTCACAACGAACGCAGGGTTGCGAACGAGAATTGCGTCTTTAATAGAAGGACGGATGGACCCACTACCCCGCAGAACCAGACGCTTCGAGAAGGGCTCCAAGCCACGTCGCCCAAGGACAACACCGGAAGTCCGTCTGACCACGAATGGGCCTAGTGAAGCTTACGACTTCCCGGCCGTCCAACGCTTATCTTCCTTCGTTTCCGGAAGCTACAGGAGAAAATAAAAATTTAAAAAAAAAAACATGGGACCTTTTCGCTTGTTGGGCTCAACACCTATTTATAACTCGACTTCCTTGCTCATTTCCTACTTCTATTCTTCTTTGCCTTTTTTTTCTGGAAAGGGGGGGGGGGGGGTTGCGCCGCGGTGGTGCAGGGGTTACGGTACTTGGCTGCTGTCTCGAAGGACGCGGGTTTGATCTCGGCCGCGGCGCTCGCATTTCGATTGCAGTCGACCCGCTAGAGGCCCGTGTGCTGTGTGATGTCAGGGCACCTTAAAAAACCCCCATGTGGTTGTGATTTTTGGGAGCCCTTCACTACGGCGTGCCTCATAATCATGTCATGCATTTGACCCGTGAACCAGAAATCATAATTATTACTTCACTTCTTTTTCTTCTTTCCTCGTCATTGCCGCTGGGATTATGCGCACGTTTATAAAACTGGTTTATGCAGCGAGTCGCTAGTTCGCAAACGATGTGTTTTCGTTTGATTATTTCTGATTAAAGGGGCACTTAAGAGCAAAACAATTTTTCTCATTTTAGTAATTAAAGTACTCTTTCATGATACCAGAAACACCACGCTTGCTGCGAGAAGACGCTTAGTAAGCGAGAAAACGCGCAAAAACAAAATGTGGGTGGCGACGCCACCTCGAAGACTCCGCACCATTCGCCGTGACGTCACACTGTTCTGACGGCGCCTACTAGGGACTACGTAGTTCCTAATCGGTAAAAATGGTGTACATTGTCCTTTGAGGGGGCCATAGACTTAACATACCAAGTTTGGGGTAGTCCTGTTGAGCCAATGACGCCAAAATACGATAAATACACTTTGAAAATCCGTGACATCACGCGGGGAGATTTCGGCCCGAAATTTAAAACTGAAACTTTGAACTTGATTTCCTCCTCTATTAGTAAACCTATGATGGCGAAATTAACGACATTAGAGTTCTCAGAGCACAATTTATCGATCTAAACCGATTAATTGTTTCTCTTTAGTGTACCTTTAGGTTATGAAGATGGTGAATAAGCTTCGGATTATACCCTAACACCACGGCGCCAGCATCTCTTGCGATAGCACGGGACAGTCGCCAACAAGAACAATCTGACGACAAAATCTGTGCATACATAGAACCAAACGCTACAATCATGTATTGTCAATAACCAGGTTATACAATCTAACCTTGCGAGTGAAGGACGACAGCTGTAAGATCATGTTTGAAAATTTAAGTTGAAGCGCACCAAAAAGACAGACTAGAAGAAGCAGACAGGGGACAGGAAGCGCTGTCCTGTCTGCTTCTTCTAGTCTGTATTTTTCGGTGCAGTGACATCAACCAAAGTTTCTTACATGAACGTAAACCAACTGGCCCAACTTGCCGTCTTGCTGCAATACAGCTGTAAGATCATTCCGAACGTCAAGCGATTTTATAAAAGCTGTCGTTGGAAAGGAAGAAACCATCCACACAGCAATCGAACAGTGTTGACTATTCTTGTTTGACCTGACCAGCGTGGGGTCTTTGTCCTTAACGGAGCTCGATATGTACATGCTTACACGGGGATGTCTTACCATTTGGCAAAGTACAGATTGAATCTTTTGCAGCATGTAGCACCAACAAACATAAGCATGTACCTCCACAAACACGACATCAGTGAATGGATGCGGATGTGTGTGCTGTTTATGCCCTCGTAAAGCGCCGGTTTGCGGAAACGACTGCATGCCATCCCACCGCTTTTCTCATTACCTATTCATAAGAATCTGTCTTACTTCTTTGAACCACGCCGATCCGTTGCTCGATATGCTTACGTAAATATTTACTGTTTATATGGCTATTTAAGCAGCTGCTTGTGGATGGAAGTAGCGAACTCGTGCGAATATAGGACAGTAAAACATGAGGTCTTACTCGTAAATATACATAAATGGTGCACTCTGTTCACTACAGATCCGAATTCGGGGCTTTAGATAACTGAAATGTCAAAATAATGTCCTAAGATTTGCTGCATATCGTTTGAAAATTGGTCAAATTCACGTACAGGGTGTGTTTTTTTTTTTTTTTAACAATACAGATTTTTTATAAAGATGGACAGTCGGGCCCATGTCGTCTTCGCAAACGAACTCTACACTGACGCGGAAAAACTTTGCCGTATCTAAAGTTAGATTCAAATGAGTAATTAGCAAAATTTGTCAATCAACTTTTTAATTATTAACGTTAGGGCGTTTGTTTATATGGAAGAGTTGTAGGACGTGACACTTTATGACATGAAGACAACAAGGGCCGGACTGCCATAGCATTTTTATAAAGAATCTGTATCATCTAAAAAAAAACACCCTGCTTAAGGCATCAATAAAACATGTCCCATTCAGCGAGCGATATTATTTTCCCAAAAATTCTTTATTCAGTGACAGTCTATGTAATATTACGTAAGCAGGAGACCAAAGCGAACCCAATTGTTACACCTAACCAGTTGCTGATGCACAATAAAAAAAAGAGTAAAAATCTGTTGTCAGATTTCATTTGATACTTTCACTTAGGGATTGTACGAGGTGTCGCAACGTAGCTTCTTTTCTGCACTGAAGCTGTGATGCGCTTCAGTATATCCAACATTGCCGAGAAATTGCCACCTTAGCACTTCGTTAATGCACGCCTTATATCTAATCAAAAGCAGGACGTCGGCAGAAATCAAGCCAAAGAAAGAATGTGTTTAATTGATGAAGTTACCTTATCCCTGAGTTATATTAATCAATGGTGTCTGCTTTAATGACTGCTGTTTCACGATATTATATTTAATAAAACTGCTGGTTCAAGTAATTTCTCGCACGTATACAGAGGGCGAGAGCTTTGGCTAGTCAGTGATTGCTAAACGCTGGTGATTCTTCCGGCGGTTCCCCAAAAGGGCAATCTCCAGAAACGCGACCCGTGCCATACTCAATTAGAAGTTGCTATAACCTTTCGCCGCCCTTCGGGCAGAGTGTTCTCCGCACATGCACCGCTTCACTTCTCGTTGCCGTGACAGGGTAAGCCACTTATTAGCGCGTAAATCAAACTTCACTGCTTAGGCACCGCTGGAATAAATATTTGGCCCAGCGTGAGTCTCCTGGGTTAATCGCATATTTAATCTATCGCGAAAGAAATACAGCGGCTGTGACTCTGGGTGCGCTATTCTAACGTAATGAAAATTACGTAAGGAAAAATACGTGATATCAGCGCACCTACCTTACCACAAGGGAAGCTTTCATTCAGCATTGCCTCGCTGTGCGTCCACATAAAAGAGAACAGTGACAAGCTGCGTGTTAACCTCTTGCTATGCTCAAACAAACAGAAACTATAACTCTGAAGATATCAATTATCTCGTTACTTCATCAACTGAAGTTCATGCTTATTTTGTCTTGCACCTATCTATCTATCTATCTATCTATCTATCTATCTATCTATCTATCTATCTATCTATCTATCTATCTATCTATCTATCTATCTATCTATCTATCTATCTATCTATCTATCTATCTATCTATCTATCTATCTATCTATCTATCTATCTATCTATCTATCTATCTATCTATCTATCTATCTATAAAGACTTTAAAGGCTTTGCTAGTGTCTTATTGAATTAGTATCGCATGGAGAGTTTTGTCGTTTTATTCTTTTCCCTAGCTTTCATAGCCTGCTTTTACTCCAGTCAAACTTTCCAGTTTTTTCAGCTACTACAGAATAAAGTTGCGCAAAATGAAGACACTGAACCAAAGATAGACCAGCTCTGACGTGCCCGCTTCTCGTGTGAAACAGCGCACACTTCTGTTTATTTTATTTTTTTTTAAGAAAAGAGTTTCTCGCGAACAAAAGAGGGTCTTCCGCATTCGACCTCGAGAAAGAGTAAATTCAGGCCAGCACTTCCGACTCTCCATAGGAGATGGAAAGTCGGACGTGCCGCGATAATATTCTCATCAGACCAATGATGGATCGCCGCTGTTGGAGGTCGTGTTCTGGAGGGTGCCGCGTACGGGAGCGTTATAGGGATGCATGAATTCCACGGCTGCGCTTTCGCCCGTTTTGCCAGCGATGTGCATTGGCTTTATCTACGCCTTTTTGTCGGCTGCTGCGTCTCGTTTATTATTACGCCTCCGGTGCACTTTATCTTCACACTGGCAGCTTCCCGCTGGCAATTCATACATCTATTCTATCGCGCTTTGTTTTCTTTTGTAAAAGATGAAAGACGGCCGACGTATTCTCTTTGTGCCCGTGTCAACTCCTGGTGGAAAGGGGAAATTGAATGATTACGAGGGGAGGCTTTACTCAACCTCTTTTAGGATCAGTCAAGCTCCAGCAGGACGTACGGAGTGTAAAATTGGCCAACCACTTCAGCGCTGTATGACGGACAACGGTGTATTAAAGGGACACTGAAGTGAGACGAGTCAATTTAGGCGTATAAATAATTATTTGCAAACTCTACTGTCAATTACATCATCACAGGTTTGTTAATAGAAGGCAAAATGAAGGTCAAAGTGACATTTTTCAATTTCGCGTCACAATCTCCCACATGAACATCAGTTTGACGTCATAAAAGTAACAAAGAGAAAGCGGGCCCTCAAACTCCCCTTGTTTCGTTCATTCATAGCGAGGGTCTCGTTCTGGCATGCGTTAGTGTAGTTTCCGAGGGATTATTGGTCAGCTGCCAGCTGGTAAAAAGGTCACCTGCTACGTGACGCCCGCAGGTAAAAAAAAGGAAAAAAGACTGATTGATCCGCAGTTGCCGTCATGGCCACGAGCGGCAGTGACCAACACTCGTAGGTTTAAAGCCAGAGATATACACGATAAAGTGGACGGGAGGACGACCGCCGTCGTAACTCAATCGATAGAGCATCAGACTCATTATTCGAAGGTTGCAGGTTTGGTCCCTGCCGGCGGCAAATTGTCTTTTCTTCCATTCTAATTTCTTCACATTTATATCATACCTACTACAAAGTAACGTCCCCTATAGGCCCACTTTCCATGGCTTGATTGTCTGTTAGTTCTCATTAAGGTTGTGTCTGACAGAAAACGAGCCCTTTAATTCCCCAAATGATATTTTCGGATTTGGATCAAATTGATTCAACGAAGTTACCTGAATATTATTAGGTTAAGCCTCTGGCCACCTCATAGTTCTTATTTTCCTAAGACCGCGTGAAAGTGGCAGATTTTCCAGACTATGTCCTTAGGACGACTGCAATGAAACTGATGAAATGGGTAAAGTCTCAGAAGAGGAAAGATGGTGAAGACCGAGACGACAGCGAGAATAAGGAGCACGTTGCACTTATTCCGTATGTGCACAAAATGCCACACGGTCTTGAGTAAATAGGAACGCGGTTTCGAGTTAACGTAGTGTTCTCTGCACCTCTTAAGACGAGTAGCATATGCGCGGCTGTGCAAAGAAGGTCTCAGGGCAAGGGTGTCAAAGGGCAAGGAGGGTGTGGCATTAGTGATGAAGAGGACAAGTGTTCTGTTCCTTGTGCCACGAACGTAGTGTACAAAATACCCTTGTCTTGTGGTGCCCCTCGCATCGGCCGAACGGGCCGATGCGCGAACACCCCGGCCGCGGCGGCGGCATTTTCGATGGAGGCGAAAATGTTTGAGGCCCGTGTACTTACATTTAGGTGCACGTTAAAGAACCCCAGGTGGTCGAAATTTCCGGAGCCCTCCACTACGGCGTCTCTCATAATCATATCGTGGTTTTGGGACGTTAAACCCCAGATATTATTATTATTATGCGTGAACACGGAGCTCAGAGAGCAGAGAGCGACATTAAAGGAAAATGAGCACGCTCACCTCGCTGCCCACAGTAGGAAGTGCAATTGTTATCCAGTCCTAGCTGATATAAGTGTTCTATACAGACATCAAGATCGCACCGTCAGGGAAATTATCGAAGCATTTCACATCAAAAAGGGGGAAGGCGTTGTATCAGCCAGACCTGACTTAATCTCCTAGAAAAGGAGATTAGCTTTCTAGATGGCACTTAGGGTGAGAAATAGATGTCTTGCTGAACTGTCGCAGGCTGTCACTAGTTGATATCCTTGATACGCATATGTTGCATCATGTGATGATCATCTGTGTGTATATTTACGTGTGTGTTGAATAAACATTTCAGTTTATAGTCAGCGCTCGTGTCGTCGGTACTTCCTTCTTTTGTCTTCGTGTGTGTGCACCGTTTTATGATGAAGCGCATATATCGACTCACGCTAGTTTGTCACCAAAGCTTTGTTAAAATTCCTGGATATATGAAAAATAGGCACTGAGGTAGCAATGGAGCTGGTGGCGTTCCCCTCCTCCTCACTTTGATATTTCTCTCTCTCTCTCTCTCTCTACATATATATATATATATATATATATATATATATATATATATATATATATATATATATACTTTTATCTGTTTTACCTTTACAGCGAAAGCTGTTATTAAATCACAACAACAGCCATTTTTGGCGCCGCAGTTGTCCGCCGCAGTTGTCCGCCGCCGCCGCCGCCGGTGTCCGTAACCGCTACCGCACGAAATAAGAAAAAAAAACGAAATAACAAGAATGGAACAGGGCTCGAACATGGGTCATCTGCGTGGGAGCCCAGTATTCTACCACAGAGCCATGCCGGCGCTTGCAACTCCGTTGCAAAAAGACCTTATACAGGCTTCATGTCGGGAAGGAACCACATTAGCATATGTAATATAGCGTGGTAGAAGAGGAAAATAACAACCAGACGTCACACAGCGCGAATTATGTAACCAGGCGTCACACAATGCGAACTGCGCAACGATTGGTTCGTTGATTGCTTCCAACCCATTAAGAAGGACTCAGTCATAATTCTTGATCGTCATCAGGCACAGCATCAACAAAGTGCACATAATGCCTCACAGATGTGTAGCGGGTACCACGGTTCTCCGCAGAAGGACGAAAAAGTGGCATAGTGGTTGCTTCCCTACTACACAAAAATTATGATGATTTATAGCGTACTGGGTACCTCGCAAGTGTATTTAATTGTATTAGTTGCCAAGGAAGCCCATAAGTGCCTCATGATCCATTTCCTCAGGGTCTCAATAAAGTTCTTTCTCTTTCTCTCTCTCTCTCACTTTATCACGTCAACGTATGTTATTTAGCGTGAGAGTGAAATAACGTCTGGACATCGCACAATGGGAATTACGTAACTAGTGGGTCGCTTAAAGCTTCCAACCCATTACAAAGGGCTAAGCCGTAAGTCTTCATTGTCATAAGCCGCCGCATCGACAAACTGCACATAATGCCTTACAGATGTGTAGCGGTTACCCCGCTTCTCCGCAAAATGACGAATAGTGGCGTAGTCAGTGCTTCCCAACATCACAAAAATTATCATTTATGGCGTAGTGGGTACCTTGCAAATGTACTTGTATTAATAGCCCCAAGGGAGTTAACAACGGGCTCTAGAAATGCCGCTCTTTTAGCTTTCGCTGTGTCTGTGCTGCGCTTTCCGCGCAGGCCTGGCGTTTTTTTTTCCTTTCTGCCTTTCTTTTTCTCTGTTTCTCTCCTTCTTTCTCTGGCATGCTTTACTCTCTTCTCTCCTCCTTTCCCTCCTTCTCGCCCTCACATCTGTCATCCTCTCCCTCACTTCCCTTTCCCCTTCCCTTGCTATACTTCACTATACAAGTTTATCCTTTGTTCTGCCAGCCGCTCACCTTCGAATGGCGTCTACGCGGGTTCCAATGTCGCCTCGCGAAGAAATTTTTCCCCTAGAATTTCTCTCTTTCCCTATCTTTATTTCGCTTTATCTTTTATCTGTTTCTCTCTCTCTTTCTCTCTTTCTTTCTCTCTCTGTACTCGTGTTCTCGTCCATCAGAGTTATTGCATCCCACACCCGACATATCGGCTCTGGTGGTTTGGGTGCGAAGCAGAAGACGAAGGCGACTATGAATGTGAAGAAGAGGACGAAGAGTGCGCGCGCCAGTTGTGATGTCTTTCTGTTTTTTTTTTCTGGTGACAGCGCACAAACTGCAGCGAGCTACAACAGCTCCGCTGCTAAAATACTTAGAAAATAACACAAGCTGCTTAACCCCCGCGAGCACGTTAAATGACGATAGTCTCTGCAAGTTGTACGAGCCGTTTTATTCCTGCCAGGAAAAACATATTTAGCTCTCCCTCTCTCTCTTTTCTACGTGAAAGACATGTGTGTTACATGAGCAACGTACAAAAGACAGCATATATACCCGGAAAAAAAAATGCAAACGACAAATACGAAGTCAGAGCTAGCTGAAAATAGCCCTAACAAGAATTTTTCGTAGAAATTCGGAGTATATATAGCTAGACGAATAGTTCAACTGTGAAAAACGAAACCAGAACTTAAAAGACTGAAAAAAATTGCATCACATATGTATTCATCCATCGAAACGTACTGCATTCCTATAGCGTTAAGCGCACACAAGGCTTTACATCAAACATGTCGCCCAAATTGTGTGTGAAAGATAGGTCAGCAATCCCCGGCGTAGTTCTATCTTTTTGTACAGCTGGAACGCGTATATTGAAGAAATACAGCTAGAACACGTATATCGCAATGCAACGTTACATTTGAAGGCTGTCCTTTGAGGGCACCTTTACGATACAGACGGCGATTGTTTTGAACATTGCTCAGTTTGACCAATATGATGTTTTCGTCAAGAAAATGCAAAGCCATAAACTACATCCTTAAAAAAGAAGATATATAATAGCGGGGGTATACAAGTATATATGTATGGGTCTCAGACGCAATATGTATGGGTCTCAGACGTTCTCTTAAATCGTGTGTTCTTTATGAAAGGCCTAGAGATAAGAGGCATTTCATCGCGAAAGCCATAGTATGCCGATTAAGTTAAATACGTCTTTAAAACACTCGCGGATGCAAAAAATTTAGAACGGAACAAATTCAAACACTCGCATATCTCGCAAAAGGCACGTACTTACATGAGCAAACACGCTCATTCAAGTCTGCTACGTTCTATGCCTTTTCCTTAAAGGAACGTCGACAGGAAGTTAATTGTCCTAAATGCACCGGTAGTGCTTCATATGAATAGACGCCGACCATTTCATGAACGGTGGGTCTATTTCATCGATTGCGATCTAATTAGACGAAGTTAAAAGCGGCGCTCCATGAATTAGAAGCACGAACCTTCGGCCATACAGCTCTTCACACACACCCATACTTGTCGTCGCTAATTGGAACTCTAGACTCATGAAATCAGATGCTCAGATGAGCTAGTCCTCTATTCAATGAAGAATGACTTCTGATTGGTGAATACAGAGAAGTATAAAGAGAATTCCGTTAGTAGCGTCTACCTATTATAAGTAACTGCGATCGAAGTATCAGCTCTCATGGAGGTCCATCAATAAAAGAGAGCAGTCTTTGTTTGGCCACAACACTAGCGCTAAAAACGAAGTGGTAAAAAGCCCATTGTGGGGCGATGGTTGAAGCGACGTGCAGTGTCTGCCGGTTTTTCTTTCAGAAGTATGAAGATAGCTTTGCACGTGCTGTAAGTGTAAGTGTTGTGTGCTCTGTATCCCATGGAAAAAAAAAATTCGGGGCGGGAGGAGGCACATCGGGTCCATGCCCCCCCCCCCCTCCCCCAAAATTTTCTTCCCATGGGATACAGAGCACAAAATCACACCCGACTCCACTTCTCTGCCCGGACCCCATGTCGGATCAAGGAGGTACCCCCCCCCCCCACCTGAAAAAAATTTCTGCCTATGCCACTGCAGTGCTTAGACTTAGGTGTACGTTCAAGAACTCCATGTGGTCGAAATTTGCGGAGCCTTTCACTACGGCGTCCCTCATCGTGGTTTGGGGCGTACAACACTAACACAGCTCTCATTGGTTTAAAATACAGGCCGTAAGCGCATAATACCTCTTTCAGTGAAGGCCTAAATGACTCCTGCAACAAACACTGTTTTTTGCGAAATATTATCTCAATGGGCAGAAATATATGCGTGCACAGTAACTGCAATAAGCTAAATAACCAGTATCTTTGGATCAATGACATTGCCTAGTAAAAGCTTTAGCTAAAATTTCGCTCATCAAAATTACGGCATTTCTTAATGAAGAAAAAAAAATGCTATCGGAAAGACAAATCCTGTTGTCTCAATATTGGAGAAGAGCAATTTTGCAGCTAACAAGGCATCCATGCAAATATCCTGACCTTTGCTATGATTAGGCAACTCGTTTAACTTGGACAGCTGAGTGCTACAAGAGCACTGTCCCGCTCATTAATGTCGAAATGTCAGGGCTTAACGCAACCGCGTTTCGTCGTAGTCAAAATGTACCTTACGTAAACGCTAACGCAGGTTTGTTTCGATTTGTTCGAATAGAGTTATGGTTAGCGCCAAAGTTCATTTTTTCTTATTTGCCTGCGTTATCAAACGCACGAGTGAAATACAATATTGAGCAACTGGCGCCTGCTTAGGTGCTCCTAACTGCGTTTTGTATTCTTTTTGGCCCTGTGGGAGATCAATAATACTTAATTTGGGCCTAGTTCGTACATATTCTTGTGGGAGATGCCTTCTACAAACACTGAAGCAGGATGGACTAATGGTTAAAGCTCCTAATGAAAACAATACCCCGGGATACGCTAGTTACCATCATAGTCAGTAAACCACCTCGGCACGCCGTTTTAACAAGTTAAATATGAAAGCTTTTACGGCGAAAGCTGTTATGAGATCACAACAAGGGCCGTTTTTGGCGCCCTAGTTGTCCGCCGCCGCCGCCGCCGGTGTCCTTAACCACTATCGCTCGAAATAAGAAAAAAAAACGAAACAAGAAAAAATTTTCAGGACGGAACGAGGTTCGAACCTGGGCCCTCTATGTGTGGGAGCCCAGTATCCTACCTCAGAGCCATGCCGGTGCTTGAAACTGCTTTACAAAAAGACCCTATAAAGGCTTCATGTCGGGAAGGAACCACAATAACATGTGTAATGTAGCGTGGTATATAGAAGAGTAAAATAACAACCAAGTGTCACACAACGCGAATTCTGTAACCAGGCGTCACACAATGCGAATTGCGCAACGAGTGAGTTGTTGAATGCTTCCAACCCATTACAAAGGGCTCTGCCATAATTCTTCATCGTCATTAGCCACAGCATCAACAAAGTGCACATAATGCCTTACAGGTGTTTAGCAGGTACCACGGTTCAGCGCAGAATGACGAAAAATTGCGTAGTGGCTGCTACCTTACTCCACAAAAATTATGATTTATAGCGTAGTGGGTTCCTCGCAAGTGCACTTCTATTGGTTGCCAAGGAAGCCTATAAGGCTTCCATGATCCATTTCCTCAGGGTCTCAATGAAGTTAATTCCCTCTCTATCTCTTTCTCGCGTCAGCGTAAGTTATAAAGCGTGGTGGGAGATTCAAATAACGACCGGGCGTCACACAATGCAAATTACGTAACTAGTGGGTCATTTAAAGCTTCCAACCCATTACAAAGACTGAGTCATAATTCTTCATCGTCATCAGCCGTCGCATCAAGAAACTGCAGATAATGCCTTACAGATGGTACCTCGCTTTTCCGCAGAATGACGAGTAATGTCGTGGTGCGTGCTTCCCAACTTCACAAAAATTTTGCTTTGTGGCGTAGTGGGTACGTTGCTAGCGTAGTTGTATTAGTAGCCACAGGAGAGCTTATTAACGGTCTCTAAAAATTCCGCTCTTCGAGCTTTTGCTGTGACTGTGCTGCACTTTCCGCGCAGGCCTGGCGTCTTTTTTTTTTGTTTTTTTTTTGGCTAGACGTGCATACTGTGCCAGTTTCGTCGTTTGCAGCTCTTTCTAACATTAATTGTCGAATATTCATTGTTGTTCGAACGTATAACGACGCAGGATGGTTTCAAAAATCTTGACTCAGTCTAGCGACCCCGCCACTATAGGACGGCTGTACGTGTATTAACCATAAGTATACCTCCTGCTTTTGATGTGCGCTTACAAGTAACGGCTTCCTATCCAATTACGAGCATGAGTGGGCTTTTGTATTGGGCCATAAATACCCAATGTTAGCGATAGTCTTCTGGCTAGCCTTTTGAGCGAGATGAATGAACAGATAGTTCACGAAGATTACCTCATAGAAGGTAGATGTTATATCGCAGGATGAAACGTAATTTGACCTTTGTATCTGAAGGGCTGGAGAAGAGGAGGAGAATGGCAGAAACGAACAGAAACATTTTTTTTTTTTCGATAAATTTACTCACTTTCCTCAGTGCTTTGGCAATATTTGAATCAAAAAGTCAAGATTGATGCTTCAAGAATGCATCGAATATGAAGAAAATACAAAGAAAACAGTAATTCAACAACCACTCTAATGAATGTATGAAAAAGCTTTTAGCGATTCAATGCTGCCACTAATCTCAACTTAATTTTAATTCATTTATAATTTTTCTTTGTTCTACCTCTGTACCTTGTGAGAAAGAAATAGCTCTGCCATATAGCGCGTGTCATTCGCATTAGTTTTCTAAGAGCCTGGGCGGCTTCAGATTTTCTTTTCCTTCTAGTTTATTACAATGCGATGGTGGTCTCGAATCTTGTAGATATGTTACCATCAGGTACCACACGAGGGTTTACTGGACACCTGTGTGCTCCTAAAATCCAGCTGTACTACGCGGCGCAATCCGTCAAGAGGGCGTTGCCCACGGCGGCACTGAATGTCTCCCTAGATTTAGTTTTTGTACACATACGTGGTGCCCCAGCTAATTCTAGCCAGAGTTTAAAAATATGCTGACGCACTCAATGACGACGCGATCAAATGCATGTTGCTGACTATTGCCTCCGCCGATGTCCTTGGGCGATCTTTCTTAAAAACTGACGGTAGTAGCAGCTCTCGTTGCGACAACAAATGGTTCTGACGAACACTGAAGAGTTCTTGAGCCACCGGTGTAAACGATATGAAACGCCCTCGGAAGAAATACAACGAAATCCACCGCGGGAGAGTCATTGACACCGAAGGCAACAACGTTATGAAAAATCCAGGGGGAAAACGCGTACGAAGAAGCTAGAGTTTCTTCTCTGCGCACCATATCCGTTCGCAAAGAAAAATTATGCCCTGAAGACATCCCACGTGGAGTAACATTTTTTTATGAAGCTTGTGGAGCCTCGTTCCCCGAGGGCTCGGAACCATGCTATGCATATCGCTCTCCGGCAGTCCACATTGTTGCTCTTACACTGAACATTTAATTTCTTGCTTACTACATTACTGCCTTCTCGTCGCCTTACTGGCTTCTTCCGTCAGCTCTCTAGCCGCGCAGGCTTGTCACTGAGCGACTGGTTTCGATACGCTATGGGCGGACGATGCTGCCGAAGCTCTTGGGAGTGAGGAATCGAGAAGATCCCGAAGTCCAATTCGAGGGCGAAGTTATCTCAAGGTGGCAATGACCGCTGTAGTGCGCTGCGCTCCAATCGAGTGGAAGTGAATTTCTTACCGTGTTTCTTATCACACCGGTTGGTTCTGGCTGTCCAAACAAACATATGGGTTTCTGGCTGAAAGAAACTCGGGATACTCTAGAAGATTATCTAGAAGATATTGTGGACAGCATTCGGCTTCCATTATGTGGCTCAGCTTTCGTGCTCCTCTTCTTTCTCCTTTTCTTTTTTTTTCTTCTGTGGAGGGGTGGTGGTGGGAGGGGGGGGGGGGGTTTAATGACTGCTCAGTTTTCTTTATGACTTGGTTCCTCTGGAAAGCGCTATGCTCAGCGGACGACAAATCAGTTTTGTACAGGTTGCGTGTACATGAATTACGTTAGAGTACGCGGAATATCGGGCGTATCAGAAGACATTGATAAAATGGCGAAGAGAGAGAGAGATAATAAGAATGAGAAAAAGGCACGGAGGTAAACAAGAATTATAACATCCTGTTTGCTACCCTACATTATGGGGATACGCAATGTCAGGTTAAACATACACCGGAGTGTTTGGCTGTTTACGTATGACATTTTTCCACTGATTATTCATAGATTTTAGCCTCAGTGCCTAAATACATCTTTTGGCACAGATAAGCGGATTTATTTATTTATTTATTTATTTATTTATTTATTTATTTATTTATTTATTTATTTAATTACAACACCCTCAAGATAAGTGTACGTTATAAGGGGGAGAGGCTACATGCAAAAGAAATAACAAAAGAAAACGATACAGAAAATGCACATCATAAATGACAAGAAGACTATTAATACCTCATTAATTACATAATATAGTTGTCATACATACGTAAGTATGGTAGTGAAGTACATACAAATTTTTTGTCTATCGCACAAAATCCTATGCAAAGTTACATAATGGACTACTAACAACAAGGAAAAGATATACCAAAGTTAAGTGACGTAGCGACTAAAAGCATGCGCTAAGACACGCGTATTGGGCTTTACAACTTATCTGTATCTCAAGAATAAGCCAACCGTCACCGCTGTAGTCACCTAAAACGGAAGCTGCAGCTTTACAAGTGGTTCAAGAGAAATCGTAAAGTATCCTATCACTTAACCTCGTTGATTTGCATGGCACTCATCTGACACTATAGCATACGGACAGGCTTACCTGTCGACAACTTTCCGCAGCGTAGATACTCTTCAGTTTTCCACTAACGCGCGTCATAGCGATGAAGTGTATATATATATATATATATATATATATATATATAGTCACGTGGTCGTGACGTCGACGAAGACAGCAGTCGGCGTTTGCAGGATTAAACTGTTTATTTGGCCGAACTTGTGGCCGGAAAATGAGAACTGGAACTACAGCAATATCCGCTGTACAATGATAGCGGCGAACAGGGCGTCGTTCGTCGATCAACTCACAAGCAGTCAAGCGCGTCGGCTTTTATACAGGCGCTATCGAACTTTCCAGCGATATCGCTGGTGGCGGCGTAATCTCTAGACAAAGCTGGAACATTCGCGTGCGGGGCGCAATCTTAACAAACCGATCTACTACAATCGCGACGCTTCTAGAACACTACTTCGCCGACAGCGTCGAGCGTTGATAACCGTCCCTGCCGGTCAAACCCGAATACATCAAAACAAGACAAGAAGTGGGCGTGGCATTGCCCCCCTCTGAAAAAAAAGCATCGTCCCGATGCTTGTGAAAGAACATGGGATAGAAAAAAAACAAGTACATACACAAATAAATTACAATAACAAAGGGAAAAAAATAGAGTCCCCAGGCTCGCTAACGCGCAAAATGCGGCTTAAGACGCACGACATGGACGACTTCAGGTCGCGCACGGCGCCGCTGAGAGTTCGTAATGCCGTCAGGGACAACCTCATAGTCGAGTGCGCCGAGGCGTCGAAGAACCCTGTACGGTCCGAAGTATCGTCGAAGAAGCTTCTCACTAAGCCCACGTCGGCGTATTGGCGTCCATACCCATACACGGTCACCGGGTTGGTATTCCATGTGGCGTCGTCGAAGGCTGTAGCGGCGGCTGTCAGTCGTCTGCTGGTTCTTGATCCGTAGGCGGGCGAGCTGTCGTGCTTCTTCGGCGCGCTGTAGGTAGGTGGTCACGTCGATGTTTTTCTCGTCGGTCACGTTTGGTAGCATGGCGTCGAGCGTCGTTGCCGGGCTCCGTCCGTAGACCAACTTGTACGGCGTCATCTGCGTCGTTTCCTGTACGGCCGTGTTGTACGCGAAGGTCACGTACGGAAGGATGGCGTCCCACGTCTTGTGTTCGACGTCGACGTACATGGCCAGCATGTCGGCGATGGTCTTATTTAGACGCTCGGTGAGGCCGTTGGTCTGTGGGTGGTACGCGGTGGTGCGGCGGTGGCTTGTGTGGCTGTATTCCAGGATCGCCTGAGTTAGGTCAGCCGTAAACGCCGTACCTCAGCCGTAAACGCCGTGATGAGAACCTCCGGGGCGCCGTGTCGAAGGACGATGCTCTCAACGAAGAACTTAGCTACCTCAGCGGCACTGCCTTTGGGCAGGGCTTTTGTTTCGGCGTAGCGGGTGAGGTAGTCGGTAGCCACGACGATCCATTTATTTCCGCAAGTCGACGTTGGGAACGGCCCCAGGAGGTCCATCCCGATCTGCTGAAATGGTCGCCGAGGAGGCTCGATCGGCTGAAGGAAGCCTGCTGGTCTTGTGGGCGGTGTCTTCCGTCGCTGACAGTCTCGGCACGTCCTTACGTAGCGAGTGACGTCGGCTGCAAGGCGCGGCCAGTAGTACTTTTCCTGTACTCGTGCGAGCGTTCGGGAAAGTCCGAGGTGTCCAGCCGTCGGGTCGTCGTGCAGGGTATGCAGAATTTCTCGTCGCAGTCCCGAAGGTACAACGATAAGGTAGCTGGCTCGGGCCGGAGAGAAGTTCTTCTTTACGAGGACGTTGTTTTTCAAGGAAAATGATGCCAATCCTCGCCTGAATCCTTTTGGGACAGCGATGGTCCTGCCCTCCAGGTAATCCACTAGACCCTTCAGTTCCGGGTCGGCTCGCTGTCGTTCGGCGAAGTCTTCGGCACTTATGGCTCCCAAGAAGCTGTCATCATCCTGGTCGTCGGGCGGTGGCGGGTCGACGGGGGCACGAGACAAGCAGTCGGCGTCGGAGTGTTTCCTTCCGGACTTGTACACGACAGTAATGTCAAATTCTTGAAGTCTTAAGCTCCACCGTGCGAGGCGACCTGAAGGGTCCTTCAAGTTAGCTAGCCAACACAAGGCGTGATGGTCGCTCACAACTTTGAAGGGCCTGCCGTAGAGGTAGGGGCGAAACTTTGACGTAGCCCAGATGATGGCGAGGCACTCCTTTTCTGTTGTGGAATAGTTGACCTCTGCTTTAGACAGCGACCGGCTAGCATAACTGATAACCCTTTCCAGTCCGCCCGTCCGCTGCACAAGGACGGCGCCGAGTCCTATGCTGCTTGCATCGGTGTGAATCTCTGTATCGGCGTATTCGTCGAAATGCGCAAGTATCGGAGGCGTCTGCAGGCGTCGTTTTAGTTCATGAAATGCTTCGACTTGCGCTGTTTGCCACCTGAATTCGACGTCGGTCTTCGTGAGCTGCGTTAGTGGTTCGGCGATCCGTGAAAAGTCTTTGACAAAACGTCTGTAATAGGCGCACAAGCCGAGAAATCGGCGCACGGCCTTCTTGTCGGTGGGTAGCGGGAAAGCGGCGATGGCAGCTGTTTTCTGCGGGTCTGGGAGCACTCCAGTCTTGCTGATCACGTGACCCAAAAACAAGAGCTCCTCGTACGCGAAGCGGCACTTTTCTGGCTTCAGGGTGAGCCCGGAGTTCTTTATTGCTTGAAGTACGGATTGAAGTCGCTGGAGGTGTTCGTCGAAGTTCGAGGAATACACAACGACGTCGTCCAAGTAAACAAGGCAAGTCTGCCACTTCAAGCCAGCCAGCACGGTGTCCATGACGCGCTGGAACGTCGCAGGTGCCGAGCAAAGACCGAAAGGCATGACCCTGAACTCAAAGAGGCCGTCGGGTGTTATAAAAGCGGTCTTTTCTCGGTCTCTTTCGTCTACTTCGATCTGCCAATAGCCGGTCTTGAGGTCCATCGACGAAAAGTACGTCGCGTTGTGTAGTCGATCCAGGGTGTCGTCTATCCGTGGGAGGGGGTACACGTCCTTCTTCGTGATTTTGTTCAGGCGCCGATAATCAACGCAGAAGCGCAGTGTTCCGTCCTTCTTCTTCACTAACACCACGGGTGACGCCCACGGACTCTTTGAAGGCTGGATGATGTCGTCGCGTAGCATTTCGTCGACTTGTTTCTTTATGGCCTCACGTTCTCGCGTCGAAACTCTGTAGGGGCTCTGTCGGAGTGGTCGAGAATTTTCTTCTGTTATAATGCGGTGCTTAGCAAGGGGCGTTTGTCGGACCCGCGATGACGACGAGAAACAGTCCTTGTATTGCAGGAGCAGGGTTTTCAGCTGGTCTTGCTTGACCTTCGGAAGGCTCCGGTTGACGTCGAAATCTGGTTCGGGACCTCGATTCGTTGAAGCAGGTTCGGCAGCATCGAAGAGGGCGAAAGCATTGCTGGCGGCCACACATTCGTCGATGTAGGCGACCGTCGTACCAATGTTGAGGTGCCTATATTCGTGGCTGAAATTTGTCAGCACTACCTTTGCTTTACCGTCACGCAGTTTGGCTATACCTCTTGCGACGCAAATTTGACGGTTCAAGAGTAGTTGCTGATCGCCCTCGATGAAGCCTTCAAGGTTCGCAGGTTTTTCGGTGCCGACGGAAATAATGACGCTGGAGCGTGGTGGAACGGTCACCTGCTCTTCTATCACGTTCAATGCATGGTTCCCTGGCGTCGCGTGGGGCGGGAGCGCTTTGTCTGAGGTTAGCGTTATCGACTCAGACCTCAGGTCGATGACGGCGCCGTGGTCACTTAGGAAGTCCATTCCAAGTATCACATCCCTAGAGCAATTTTGTAGGATTACAAAGCTCGCAGGATAAGTCCTGTTATTGATGGTGACTCTCGCCGTGCAGACACCAATCGGCGTTATCAGGTGGCCTCCAGCTGTCCGGATTTCGGGTCCACTCCAAGCGGTCTTTACTTTCTTCAGCTTGGTGGCGAACGGTCCACTGAAGACAGAATAGTCGGCTCCGGTGTCGACGAGAGCTGTGATGCTGTGGCCGTCGATAAGAACGTCGAGGTCGCTAGTTCGTCGTCTCGCGTTGCAGTTAGGTCGTGGCGTGGGGTCACGGCTGCGTCGGTGTGTTCCGCTGCTTCCATTCTGCGTCGTCGGGTCTTCTTCAGTCCGCGAGATTTCGTCGTCAGGGGTCTGTCTGGTTCGCGTCGTGTTCTGAAGGTTTCGTCGCGGCGTCGTCGTCGGCGGCGGAGGATCTTCGGTAGTTCGTCGTACAGCAACCGCACCTCCATCGGTTGCTGCCCTTAGTTTTCCGGATACGGGCTAGGCGACCGGCCCCGGTTTGGGCCAGTGTACGGTCGGCGGTGCGGTGACATGTAGCGGCCGGGCGACGGCGAGCGGGAAGGTCGTCGTTCTTGCCACTGTGTTCCGGTGAGGTAGTCGTCAATGTCGCGCGGGCCGTTCGCCTGGCTGCGGGCGCGGCGCGTTGATGGCGAATCCGCGTAGTCCCATCTGTCGGTACTGGCAGCGGCGGTACGTGTGGCCGGCCTCTCCGCAGTGGTAGCAGAGCGGGCGGTTGTCGGGGGCACGCCAGACATCGGTCTTCCTCGGGGTGTTGCGCTGGCCGACAGGTGGTCGGTAGGGCGTCGGTGGCGGCGGCGGCGTCTGGCGACGGTACTGCGGCGGTGTGGCGTCTTGGCGGGGGCGTGGAGGAGGAGCATGACGGCGGGCTGCAGCAACATAGCTCATAGCTTGCGGCTGCGGCTCTGCTAGCTGAGGCGCGCCGAGTGAATGCTGGATCTCCTGGCGCACGACGTCGGCGATGGACTCTATTTGAGGTTGCGACGAAGGTAGAATTTTTCGCAACTCTTCTTGCACGATTGCTCGAATCGTCTCACGCAGGTCGGCGGGTCCTAGGGCTCGAACGTCGGCGTAGCTTGTAGCCGAGAAGCTGCGGTTGTATTGCCGCGTTCGCATCTCAAGCGTTTTCTCGATCGTGGAAGCCTCCGATGCAAATTCAGTGACCGTCTTCGGCGGGTTCCTTATCAATCCAGCGAAGAGTTCCTGTTTGACACCCCGCATGAGGAACCTCACTTTCTTCTCTTCGGGCATACTTGGGTCGGCGTGTCGAAACAGACGATTCATCTCTTCCGTGTAGATGGCAATATTTTCGTTCGGCAGCTGCACACGGGTCTCCAGCATAGCCGCGGCCCGTTCCTTGCGGACCACGCTCGTGAACGTGCTTAGGAACGTCGTCCGAAAGAGATCCCATGTTTGTAGGGCGGATTCTCGGTTCTCGAACCACGTCCTCGCGGCGTCTTCTAGGTAGAAGTATACGTGGCGCAGCTTGTCCTCGCAGTTCCAGTTATTAAATGTTGAGACCCTTTCGAAGGTCTCGAGCCAGGTCTCGGGGTCCTCACATGGCGAACCACGGAACGTCGGCGGCTCCCTGGGTGGCTGCATCACGACCGTTGTAGGTGGCAGGGGGTCTGTCATCGTCTCGGTGGTCGATGTGACGGTCTTCGGCTGCCTGGCGTTTTCGGGAAGGAGTCCGTACTCTGGTTGTAGTCCCTTCTGCCGGCGGCTGGTTCGAGGATCCGGGTTGTCCTTAGAGTCGTCTTCTTCGCGGCTTGGGCTTGGGTCAGCGCTCCGCGGTGGCGTCCGGATCATGAAGCAGCACCTCCACCAGATGTCACGTGGTCGTGACGTCGACGAAGACAGCAGTCGGCGTTTGCAGGATTAAACTGTTTATTTGGCCGAACTTGTGGCCGGAAAATGAGAACTGGAACTACAGCAATATACGCTGTACAATGATAGCGGCGAACAGGGCGTCGTTCGTCGATCAACTCACAAGCAGTCAAGCGCGTCGGCTTTTATACAGGCGCTATCGAACTTTCCAGCGATATCGCTGGTGGCGGCGTAATCTCTAGACAAAGCTGGAACATTCGCGTGCGGGGCGCAATCTTAACAAACCGATCTACTACAATCGCAACGCTTCTAGAACACTACTTCGCCGACAGCGTCGAGCGTTGATAACCGTCCCTGCCGGTCAAACCCGAATACATCAAAACAAGACAAGAAGTGGGCGTGGCAATATGTTCTCTGCAAGTCGGAATGCAAAGGACTGTAGATGCGACAGTCACATTTGGTCACAGCAGGCAAGATACAGGATGCAAATAGGCATATCTCTACCGATACAGATCTATCTATCTATCTATCTATCTATCTATCTATCTATCTATCTATCTATCTATCTATCTATCTATCTATCTATCTATCTATCTATCTATCTATCTATCTATCTATCTATCTATCTATCTATCTATCTATCTATCTATCTATCTATCTATCTCTAAAGCTACATTAAAGATGACCCCACCAATGACCTCTACCGAACGTTCGTCTCGTCGTTTTATAATTCTCTAAAGCCCTTTGGTAGGGAAGTTTGCAATCGGCTGATCGAAATCGAGCGCTTGGAACGCACTTTACCTCATTATCCAGAGCATCGCGCCGAAGCCCACGGCGCTCGTAAGCCTTCTCGCATTTAAAGTGTGCGTGAGGGGTGTGGAGAAGAGGCGCGATACGACAAAATTCCAGTCACGTGGCCCATCCCCTTTTCTCTGCAAGAAGCCAAACGTTCGGCTCGGGCAGGTTTTCTTTGTCTCTAATCCGCAGTTTGTCAAATTGGTAGGAGCCAGTCTAATCGTGCGTGAGTGAGGGAATGCTTGTGCGAACGCGACTAACGCATCACAGGTTTGGTTAGGGTAATGAACCGCTAACGTAAAGGGAATGAATAAGAAGAGGCCCTCGCTTCCGTGAAAATGCTAATTCCCCGCTTAACTCCAATCCTCGCCCTAAGAACCTTGAATCATTACTCCAGCTACAACTGCCATCCAAGATTTCTCGACGTGACCCTACAATGCTGTGCCGGTTGTGGATCGGTGTAGCGTTTACTAACTTATACCGCCATCGCATTGGCATGTCAGATTCATCCATGTGCGAAAGCTGCAATTGTATAGAGACTATTGGACATCTGTTGAGCCATTGTGCCCAATTTTATGAAGATCGCCGGACTCTCCAGTGTGCCTTGAATAGACTGGATGACCGGCTCTTTAATGACGCAAAGATCTTAGGAGCCTGGTCGCGCAGCATATCAGCCCAGAAAGCCACACGAGCCCTCCTGCGGTACTTGAAAAGAACCTTATTGAGCGACCGCCTTTGAGACTCGGCACTGTGTGTGTGATGGGAAATGTGTCTATCCTTCTCTCTCACTCTCTTTTACTCCCCTTTTCCCCGTCCCAATGTGTAGGGTAGCAAACTGGACGCATTGTCTAGTTAACCTCCCTGCCTTTCGTACATTCCTTCTCTCTCTCTCTCTAACTTCCATGTGTCAAGATGCGAAAGGAAGGCCGACACATCTGTGTGTTGCCTTCAGAGTCAAGCGGCAGTTACCGTTCAGCCGGAACAAGCACGTTTCGGGTGTGTTAACATTTATGACGTGGGGACATTGCTGTTGCGTGGACAATTATATTGTAGTACTGGTATCAGGATTGTGAATGTCCACTCGTGTAAATTTTGCACTGTTTTATGGTTATTGGCTACTTCACGATGCAAACTATTATGTAAGAGAAGATTAGTAGCCGGATCCGCACCGAGGCACCAATCTCTCCTTAAACACATTTACGGAAAAAGGACATGAAAGCAGAAGTTAGAGGACTAAAAATGCCAGGTCTGGGTGCCAGCGCCTGAATTTCTCTCTCTCTCTCTTTCTTTCTCTCGGGGTGTCTGGAGAAATGGTGCACATAAGAACGCACAAGATGTAAACAACGACAACTGTGCATGTGTGAGACATTCCAAGCTTGTATGGCCAAAACAACAACAAAAAAAGTGGAAGCTTTTTCTAAAGCGTCGTCACACAAGCGGAAACTTAATTTGAACATTTAACTTGGTTGATACCCGTCTTTCATTGCCGAGGATGACGACAATTACTCCGGCTCTTTTCTTTATTATTTTTTATTTATTTCTTTGCCGGCCGAGTGGGCCCACTTTATCGTACACTCGCCACACCTTTCTCGTGAATAAAAATTTTAAACGGAGCACGACATCATGAAAGGAAAAAGAAAAAGGTTTCGTGTCACAAGTATGAGGCATGACTGCACGTGTCAGCCACCCCTGTGACCTCACACGTGCGCGACGTGGCGTATGCGTGGAAATGATTACGGGCTCAGCCGAGCAGAAACCTTCTTGTGCGTCAGTCACCAGAAGCCTAACTCCATGCACGTGGCTGCTAATGAAATAAAAATGACGAGGTCTGATGAAGTTCTCAATTAACGGCACTTTCTTTGCGTCGATTGATGTTCAGCCCAATAAATCTGTGACTCTAAAGTTAGCGAGAAAAGTGAGAGGAAGGCATCCTATAGCTAGGCTCTATGGAAAGAGCAAAAGCCGTAATGGCAAAGCACGCGCCATTACGTCGCATGTATGCGTCCTGCGCACGATCCCGTCGTGATAAATTGCTGCCCGTAGTTGACGCTAGGTTAATGCTTTGAAGAAATGAGGCCGCCGACCATGTTGCACGCTCACGCAATTTATTGTGTTTGAACGCTGGAACGTTAACATTTTTGCATCACGGAGGTTTGAAATTACATTGCGTCACCGGAGGCATGGACTCAGGTTATTAAGACTGCCTTTAGTGAGATAATTAATGCTACACGCTGCGAACAGTTAACTTTATATGGAAGTTCACGCTCGACTTCTCTGAACCCTGCTTGTGCCACTGAGCCATCCGCCTGATTAAAATTTGCTCTACCACTCACTAGAGGGAGAAAACTCAGTGTCCCTCGCGCATTCACGTAAGACGACTCCAAGGCGAAAGTCATCTTCTTTTTCTTAGACGACGTACTGATCCTACACCGCCACCCTCCGAAAACTTTAAGCACCTGACGTGGTTTTGCACTGCCTCCCGGATCTGAGGCACCTCACCTGGTTTAGCACTGCCTCCGTGATCGGGCCACCTTTGACCAAGCTACGATGTCATGCGAGGACGTCATCATGTGATGTTGCATCACGTGACGTCACTGACGTCATAACGACGTCACAAATTTGGTTATCTGTTACGTAATCATGACGTGACATAGCGACGTCATCGCGTGATGACTTCTTGCATCGCTCGTGTTGTCCCCGGCGCCGCGGGACGCCGACGGTCAATTTTCGCGTTTGATGAGCCATCCAAGGCTTCCGCCTTAGTAAGACTGAAGCCTGAGTGTCATCGTTGCAGCTTCCAGCAAAGATGCACCTGTTGTATTTCTTTCTTGTTTTCGGGGGGAGGCAATATCAGACACCACCTTTTTCTTTGTATACACCATTATTTCCTCAAATCGCGGCTTCATTGCACTCCATCAAATTTAGGATCCGCGTCAAACAGTTTTATTCCTTTACTCGTGAGCTAAGGAGGAAGGAAGGAAAGGCCGTAAAACATTACAGTCGTGATGCATATTAAAAACAATAAATCGGCAACGCTCTTCGTAACACTTCAAAGTAAAAGCCTGTGCAAACTTGGTAATGCATTAACTTATGCGAGCCGCACTGTGAACCGCAGTGTGAGAGACCGAGTATTAAAGTACATCGACGTTAAGGGAATATATATCCAACCAAATGCAGACGAAAACAGGAAACTATGAGGAAGACGCTTTTCCTAAATTTCCGGAGCCCTGCAATACGACATCTCTGGAACGTAAAACCCCTATAATTAATATTATTCACAGTTTCCTGTGTTCGACGGTTTTTTCGCTAGATATATATTTCCCTAATGCAATGCACCAACTACCCCAACAACGTGTTATATTAGAATACCATGACGTTCCCAGTTGGCCGTATTATTCCTGCCCCTGCCCGTGAAGCTTTCTGCAGCTCACTTGGTGCACGTACATCAATATACGAATGAAGCGTCGAAGCATGGCTTCCTCCATCGGGAGCTATTTTTGTATATGTGTGGGTTTTAAGCGAACGATACTTCAAAGTCATTATGCCCGTCATTATGACGTCAAAGTCTTTATGCACGAGCAACGACACTCGTTTTTCTCTTCCAATCACTTATGATCGAGAACTTACTTCCGATTTTCCGAATGCGCAAAAAAATGTGTTCTAAAAAAATAAAACTGGCCATAAAATTGACTGTTCTGGCTCCAGTCAAGTGTTGGATACATATGATATCGGAGCACAAGTTTACTTAATTAACATAGGGGTCAATTAACTGTCAGAATAACTAATATAATTTAATTGAATGAGTTCAGTGAAAGAGCAGACGGTCTTTGCGTGAGCAGATGAGATCGTTGCGGCACTTGGTAGAGCTAATCGAATAATAATTGCTGCGGTTTTACGTCCCAAAACCACGATACGATGAGGAACGCCGTAGTGCAGCGCTCCGGAAATTTTGCACAATCTGGTGTTCTTTACCGTGCACAGATGTCTAAGTACACGAACCTCTAGCATTTCGCTTCCATCGAAATGCTGCCACCACGGCCGGGATTCGGTCCCGACCATCGGGTCAGCAGTCGACCACCCTAACCACAACACCACCATGGCGGGTGGCGGAGCAGATCTCAGCAACGCGCCTCTTTCTACGTGGGCTCAGAGATCGCACTGTTAGGGAACGCAATGTTAACGCAAGGAATGCACCAGGGCGCACGAACGCCAACGTCCAAATGTCACTGTCAGAAACCTAAGCCAAGGAATAGTGTCTTCAATTTTGTCATTGCGCGCACATCGTGCAGCTTTTTCACGGGTGAAACATACTTCCAGCTGTCACTGTGTACTGTCAGCAGAGCACGCGAATCAGCGTCAAAGGCATTGGTAGCACTGCATGGCGAGCCATGCACACACTGTCCCGTCTCCACATCTGTTTTTTTCTCCATGCTCGAGAGCAGTTTCAATACACTATGCTGCCACTGTGCCCCTGAGCTTTTCGAAAGCACCACGTGCCATTGTTAACGAGCATCATGCAGGCTGCTAACAAGTTCTTTCGAAGAGATTCTATTCTTAAGCTGGCAGGTCTTTCAGGTTGTTATAGCCTCACCGCACGTGTTATCCATGCACAATTATTCTGATCCTCCGGTCTCCAAGCTCGATTTTTTTTTTCTTTCGTGTGCTTACCTGTGCTTTAAACATTGTCCTAATTGCAAGAGCGTATGCTTTCGGATCGACGTTCTCAATATGCGCTATTTATAGCAAGGTTACTTTTCAGTAATTATTTTCAACTGTAATGAGAATACGAGTTTCATGGTATTTTCTACGCTGATGGCGTTCAAACCTGGGCTTGTGGATTGCGCTGAAGTTTTCTTTAGTTTATTTTGTCCTAGAAGTTCGGCGCAGTATGTCTTACGACTGAAGAGCTTCGTCCTCTGCTAGGCCACCGGAGAAACAGTAATTGCACAGCCAGTACTGTGCCACGGCATACATAGAGGTATGGGAAATATTGTGTGCTTCTTATGCGAGCTGAGCTGCGCCAGTTTACGTGGACCACGTTTGAAGAAAAAAAACTACTTTCTGCACAGTCGTAACCACCTGTATTCTGTTGTTAGCTGCCTCCTGGGGAAGCGTTCGGTGCCTGTTGCGTTTGTTTATAAGTTCTTTAGTACATGATTCCCTACCATTCATTTAATAATCAACTTTACGACAACCGTCTCAATAGATGTGTGGTAGAACATGTTCGAAACTGTATATTTTCAGTTGTATGTGAAACATTGGTGTTTCGGTAGTTTCGCTTTTAAATTTAAAAAGGAAGTCAATGAAACCATCAAAATGTCGCCGCTTCCCAGAGATCACAACCCACATAGGCTTTCATTGGAGCACGGAAACAAGAGCTACACAAAAGTTAACAAGCTGCAAACAAATGAGAGAGAGATAAACAATTTATTAAACATAAGAGTCCCTGGTTACTGTAGGTGGAGCCCTTCGTCCAGTGCCCCACGGGCAGCCTTTTTCGGTGAGCTCTTGAAACCGTTTATTCCCATGTGGCCCTTTAGGAGGGTAATTAAATCAAAGGCAAGTTATCAAAGGTGCAAGTATATCAAATAGGCACAATGATATTAGCTTTTTTTTGTTTTTTCGTTTTTTTTTTCATAAGGCGAATGTAACAACATGCGGCTACTTTTATTCGCGCTTAAAGCGTTATTTTCTCCAGGCCTGCTTCACACATGTAGAACATGTATGCGAGCTGTTATTATCCTGGCGCGGATGGCCTTTGGGTACTGCCGAATACGGACACAACCAAATGCCGTAATTCAATCTACGGAGTGAACTAGCATGCCACTCCTTTAAATCTAAGGTTCCCTTGTTCTTACTGTCTTCGTATGTTATTGTTAGCTTTCTTCTCTCACGACAAAAAGGACTGGTCAACAGCGTTATTACTGACGAACGTCCTTTAATTGCTGTACGGGAACTACCTGTCTGAGTTCAATGAAGCACATTGAAAGAGATTTCCACAAGCGGCCGTAGAGTAATGGGGACGTCGTATAACGCCAAAGACTTACTGACATACTGTGGACTTAT
>NC_051178.1:120912031-120951682 GCF_013339695.2 Rhipicephalus sanguineus
CATGCGCAGCTCTGGCAGCGGAGTCAGCTCGAAATCCCTTCGATGCCGCAGTGAGCAGGCAGCCACTGCAGCACTACATCGTGGTGTAGTTCATGAGCATTATTGCCTAGGCGCCTGATGTCTAGGACTAGTTGGTCTTGCGTACGTGGAGATTCAGGGACTGCAGTGCGGCTCGTGAGTCGGAGGAATATCACCCAAGAGTCGGGTCTCTGATCTTTAATATATGCAAGCGCCCTCCGCAATGCAGCCAGCTCAGTGGCAGCGGCGGATGTGCGGTGGCTGAGAACGGCTGTGATGGTGACATTCGCCGACGGTATCCACACGCCTATAGCAGATGATCCATCTGTGACAGACCCATCTGTATAAACGTGACGGCGGGTTCTATAGTTGGTGTTGATGTGTTCTAGAGCGAAGTATGTCAACGCCGGCCCAGGTGTGTTTCTCTTGCTCTTGAACCCCGGCACTGTCGTGACTATCGTCCAGGGAGGAAGCTGCCATGGAGGCCCCGTCAATATCGACGGCTTTTCATACGTCGGGGGGAGTAACATTCGCACCTCAGAAATGCTGACTGAAGCAAGTGGGTGATCTTGTACCCTGGCCGCAAAACGCAGACAGACTCGGAGGAACTCTTGCTTCATTAGCAGGGCAGCCGAAAGACGTTTGCTTTCTGTCAAGGTCCCTACTGTCGATGTATTTTTCGGTAAACCTAGGCACACCCTCAAGGCTTTGGCTTGCATGCTCATGAGCACCTGAATATTTGTTTTGGTGAGGCCCTGTAGTGCAGGAAGACTGTACCGCAGGAGACCTTCACATAATGCTGTATACATTCGCAGGTATGATGCTTAAAGTACTCGGCTGCTTACCCGAAGGTCGTGGTTTCGATACCGGTCATGGCAGTCGCATTTAAATTGAGGCGAAATAATAGAAATTGCTACTGTGCGATATCAGCGCGCGTTAAAGAACATCAGAAGGTCAAAACACGTCAGAAATACGATACGACGCGCCACTCGCCGCATTCTTGTAAACACGGCTAAGTACGTGATGTCAAAAAAAAAGAATGGAAATAAAACAGGATCGTTACGCTACTAACGTTCCCGCAGACAGATTTCGTCTGATGTCTTCTTTTGCGCTCTACTCTTAGTTGCAGTATATAGGCGCAAATCAGGCGCACTTTCTTTGCACTGGAAGTCAGACGCCTTCCAAAAAAAAAAAGTTTTCATTAGTTACAATAGTAAATAACCAGTGAATTATTTTACGACCTCCTATTACGGCGCTCAACACGTAAACTGGATCGCACGAAAACAAGAACTATTACACAAAGCCCTATCCCTCACGTCTGGTTGACTCGACTGCTCCACTCTACAGTTGGTTTGCAGCTGTACTATCATACACAAAGGAAGGCCCCAGAAGGGATGAGAGCGGAAGGCGCAAGTAAAAGACCGTCAAGGCTCGTTCGGCTTGCCGGGCTCCGGCTTTTGCGAATAATGGATGTCTGCACGAATACCCGCACAGTCTCGTAGAACGGTTATGCGCATATAAATAGCCCGCATGAATAGGCGCCCGAGCGCGCGTAAAAACTACCGCTCACTCGGTCGCTTGCCTTTGCAATCGTTAATGCGCCGACGACAGTGAAGCAACAGCGAAGATTATTCACGGTGGGCTGCACGATGACAGCCGTTTGCATTATTCGTGCTCGCCCCGTTCTCCCTTTCTGTGTCGCCCTGCATTGAGTCCAAAGACAATGACACTCGCAAAGCAAACCTTCGATCTGTCGCCGGTATGACGATTTTGCGTTGTCCTTCAGCATATCGAGCTAAGCATAGAACTAAATGACAGAACGCAACCCATCGAATACGAATCATTCCACATCCGTGAAACTAGGCCAACGTTGCACTTTATATAGCGTCCGCAACACTGCGTGGTTCGATTATAGGCGATAGCACTGGGTTAATAATTCTTACTCGAGACGACCAACCAGGTTCGATTTCATCATTATCAGGTAAAAAACGGAGCGGCGACAATGACTACCCTAACGTCCTTATGTCTAGTAACCTGCGATGTCAAGGTTCGATGACTGCAATCATTAACCACCGCAAATCTTAATTTCTTTTTTCCAGCAAGCATGATTCCTGAATAAAAAAAATTCGCATTTTCCCGGAAATAAAAGATAATGAAAAAAATAAAACATAGGTGGAATAACTCAGAAAAAAAAACGCTTCATTTACACCAAAACAAATGCACGCTACCAAACATTTTCCCCCGGGGAAGTGAGTAGCAGTGTTCGTCAGTAAAGCGCCGCCCCTATCAGTATTACTATCAAAGCTGCCAGGACGCAGTTCGCCGTAATCTTCAATATGGGCAGTCACCGCCGTGCCAACCATGATAACAAATACGCCTCCTGCATAAATAAGCATATTTTTTTTCATCCCAAGCAGTCTCACGAAACTGTCCGGAAAGGGGCTTTCACGAAGAAGCAATGGCACACAGCTCCGGCATAACTCAAGTGGAATAACCAAAAATAAAAGTAGATCACGCGGGGTTGTGCGCAACACTGCGCTGAAAGATACTGTCTTCCGGCATATTTTTGGCCACCAAGTTGGGTGGTGCGGTCTCTTACACTGGCGGAATTCTTTCGCGAGTATTCGTTTAAGCCTACTGTCTAGGGAATAAGAATAAGACATGAACCATCTGGACACCGCAAGACAAGAGCAATCTGGTAGCTGTCACGCGGTAGACGCTTCGCCTAGTTGTGCTAACGCATTATTTATGCCTCGTGAGACGCCAACGCAAATTCGTTTACTAAGGACAGACTTCCCCATTTTTAACCAGCCTAGTCTCCTCAGGCCGTTGCATAAACACATGCGTGCTCTCTTTCTCTTTTCTTTCTTTCTTTCTTTTGTATTTTGAACGTCTTAACGTAACACAGATGGGAAGACGATGTGCACAGATGTACAGAAAGACAATCGCAGAAGACAGTCATTTCCAGTGTCATTGCCACAAGCCTTAATCATTAAATGACACATTGCGCTGCAGTTACAAAAAAAAAAAAGAATTGGCGGGCCAAGGAAACGCACAAAAAATACCGGAAAACTGCACATTCTATGTTTTTCTTCGGTCTCACACAAGCCTTACCTTGAACATGTTCATAGGTATACCTATTATTCACATCATTGAAGAACGCGTGCACAGCACCCAAGTTCTGCTCATTGTTTGGCTGTATGTATGTATGTATGTATGTATGTATGTATGTATGTATGTATGTATGTATGTATGTATGTATGTATGTATGTATGTATGTATGTATGTATGTATGTATGTATGTATGTATGTATGTATGTATGTATGTCGTATTTTTGTTTGTTCATTTCGGTTGCATTCAGAAACATCACGAACCACTTTTTCACGACGTTCTCACTAACTGACTGACTGCTTGATTCATTGGATGTTCGTTTTACAGCTAAAGCTGTTATGAGATCGTTTCAACGGCCGTTTTTGCCGCCGTAGTTGTCCGCCGCCGCCGGTGTCCGTAACCGATATCGCACGAAATAAGAAAAAAAAAGGGAATAAGAAAAAATTTCCAGGATGGAAAGAGGTTCGAACCTGGGTCCGCTGCGTGGGAGCCCACTGTTCTACCTCAGGGCCATGCCGGTGCTAGAAACTGCGTTTCAAAAAGACCCTATACAGGCTTCATGTCGGGAAGGAACCACATTAACATATGTAATGTAGTGTGGTAGAAGAGCAAAATAGCAACCAGGCGTCACACAAACGCGAATTCCGTAACCGGGCATCACACAATGCGAATTGCGCAACGAGTGGGTTGTTGAATGCTTCCAACCCATTACAAAGGCCTCTGCGAAAATTCTTCATCGTCATCAGCCACAGCATCAACAAAGTGCACATAATGCATTACAGGTGTTTAGCGAGTACCACGGTTCTCCACAGAAGGGCGAAAAATTGCATAGTGGCCGCCTTCCTACTTCACAAAAATTATGATCACTTATAGCGTAGTGGGTTCCTCGCAGTGCACTTCTATTGGTTGCCAAGGAAGCCCATAAGGCTCCCATGATCCATTTCCTCAGGCTCTCAATAAAGTTAATTCCCTCTCTCTCTCTCTCTCTCTCACCCTCGCTCTCCGTTTAACGTATGTTATAAAGCGTGGTGGGACAGTTAAATAACGACCGGGCGTCACACAATATGAATTACGTAACTAGGGGTCGTTTAAAGCTTCCAATCCATTACAAAGGGCTTTGCCATAATTCTTCATCGTCATCAACCGTTGCATCAACAAAATGCACATAATGCCTTACAGGTGGTACCTCGCTTCTCCGCGGAATGACGAATAATGTCGTGGTGGGTGCTTCCCAACTTCCCAAAAATATGATTTGTGGCGTAGTGGGTACGTTGCTTGTATTTATGACGTAGTGGGTACTTGTATTAGTAGCCCCAAGAGAGTTTATAACGGGTTCCAGAAATGCCGCTCTTCCAGCTTTCGCTGGGACTGTGCTGCGCTTTCCGCGGAGGCCTGGCGTTTTTTTTTTTTTATTATTACTCAACGACTTTTCATGAAGTGATTTACGTCATCACAGATAATCAGTTTCTGTCATCGCCATTAGTCTCCAGAATAAATCAAACCGTTATCTGAACTCTGTACGTGAAGGCATAGAACAGAGTAAAAAAAAAATGTTCAAGGTGTATTGCTACAATTTATCCCTACGACTAACTCTTATGACATATTTTTTTTCTTTTTTTTTTTAAGAAACGACGTTTTCAAAAGTCGCAGAGACGGTAGCTCTGCCGCATTCAGATATTCTGGCTTGCCTTCACATAGCGCCTTAGAAGACGTTCAATTTTGAATCGTTTAAAACGATTGAATTCCGGCTTTTGTGCACGTATCAGATTATTCTCAGCATCGATTTCGCATTTACGCTATTGGAGGATTCAAACCGAAACCGTGAATTAGATATGCTAATGCGCTTTTCACAAGCGCTGGAAAGTAAAAAAAAATCGCAGTCGTTAACTGTATTTCGGTTGACGCATCGGAAATTGCCACGTGAATAAATTGTCAAATATAAAGAAGTAGAAATCTGTAACTACGCGTCTCCTATGATGGATTAATGTCAAAACACAATTGCTTTCAGAATCGCTACTATTGATTTTTTTTCCTTTTTCCTATAGGGTATAGACGTTTTTAGTCTGGGTTTACCTGAAACGATACTTTTTTATAATTCCGAATTTTAGGTCGATGCACGTTGAATTTGTATCACAAGCACGCCAGGGGCACATTGAAGAATCTGCGCAGTAATTCTCCAGTTACATTTGCCTGCCCCTGCTGGCACTTACGGTCCCTACTTTTACCCCTCTTAGCTGGGCTTCCGCTTTCGCTCGAATCTAACGATGAGCGTCGCTAATGGCAATCAGGCGAAAGCGAAAAGCTCGCAGGCGGTGCTTTTCACGCGGTTTGTACTGATACTCGACATTTGTTACTTTTCGAGTCCCTTCCTTGCATTCGTTTGACCTTGTGGGCAGCGAGATGTGTCACACGTACGTTTATGCACGGCATAGGTGCATGAATAATGATCGGAATAGGTTTGGCTGCACTGCGCCTGAGAAAATTATTCACAGGGATAGACGCCTTTTAACGAGGGAATAGTTTTTTTTTTTTTTACTGCAAAGCGCTGTATCCTGTCCTGATGAGATTTGTTGTTATAAGAAAGGTAAGTTGACAACCACCCGTTTGTGGCACGGAGCCACAAGGAAATCTATATGGATTTCTCAGAAAGAAAGCTCTTAGCTGCCGAAAAATTCGTCCTAGTCAGGGGATCGAACTCGGGACCAACACCTTTGCGGGGCGGCCCCACTACCACTTGCGCTAACAAGGAAGCTAGCAATAGTCAGCGCGAGGGCGTAACATTCATCGACAACTCGAACCACATGGACAAATATTATTTCAAATGAATACGCCCTCGTGCTGCCAATTGCAGAGCGACCGCCCCAGAAAGGTGTTGGTCCCGGGTTCGATCCCCGGACCAGGAATAACATTTCGGCAACAAGGAAGCTTTCTTCCTGTGAAATCCGTATGGATTTCCTTGCGGCTTCGTGCTACAAACGCGTGGTTGTCAACTTCCTTTCTTATTTGCAATTTTTTGTTATACTTCGGAATTCATCACTCGCCCCCACTAAGATACATTCTTGTATCCCCCAGAAACGTTATTGATCTTATCTTGAATCTTTACGCGACAGGCAATCTGGGGCAACGAATCTTTCTTTAAAAAACAAAATCGTCGGTATTGAACCTCGAGCGAGAGGCAGATGGAGCGTTTCACGGAAAGACGGCAATGCTGCCATCCCGGCTGATCAGCTTGGATGCTTGCTCTAGCTTTTGTGCGATAGTCTGTGGCCCACGCAGTGACCAGATCAACGCGCAATGTCTTCTACATTCAAGGACGCAAATAATGCTCAAAAGGGTTATAGACGTACATATACACGCGTAGATTTTTTGTCCATGTGGATCTTAGAAACCAAAGCAGCATGACTGTCGCACGTAGCAGGGTATAACTTTCAGCCTTCTTAATCTGCAGCCGCGCTGCAGACAAGCCTTCCGAGATCGACTCTCTGAAAGATAACGGCAGCAGTCATATAAAACATGGAGTGAGTGAGTGAGTGAGTGAGTGAGTGAGTGAGTGAGTGAGTGAGTGAGTGAGTGAGTGAGTGAGTGAGTGAGTGAGTGAGTGAGTGAGTGAGTGAGTGAGTGAGTGAGTGAGTGAGTGAGTGAGTGAGTGAGTGAGTGAGTGAGTGAGTGAGTGAGTGAGTGAGTGAGTGAGTGAGTGAGTGAGTGAGTGAGTGAGTGAGTGAGTGAGTGAGTGAGTGAGTGAGTGAGTGAGTGAGTGAGTGAGTGAGTGAGTGAGTGAGTGAGTGAGTGAGTGAGTGAGTGAGTGAGTGAGTGAGTGAGTGAGTGAGTGAGTGAGTGAGTGAGTGAGTGAGTGAGTGAGTGAGTGAGTGAGTGAGTGAGTGAGTGAGTGAGTGAGTGAGTGAGTGAGTGAGTGAGTGCAACAGTATTACAGTCCAGCGCAGACGCGGAGGTTGCCCCGAGCCACCCGGCTACTCCCACATGGGATCCGGCAGGTCTAGCCTAACGGCCCTGTCGCGGGCAGACAGGACGGCCAGGATTTGGTCTTGGAGGCTTGGGCTACGCAAAGGCGGATCCCACTCGGCCTTGCTGTAAGTCGGGCCGGGCGACTCCACAGAGCTTTTGGTAGCGACAAGGAGCGCACAGGATGTGTGCTTGAGAGCACGTGACTAAGTCCATACCTCGTACAATATGACGCACGAATATGGCAGATAGAAAGCAGCGCTTGCAAATGACGCACTCTGTGTGACTGTGAAAAAACCCGAAGAATCGCTCTGGCTTGCTTCGAAGCGTGTTAATAATATTAATGTTGAGGTTTTACGTCCCAAAACCACGATACGATTGAGGGACGCCGTAAGGGAGAGTCGCGAAAATTTTGACCATCTGGTATTCTCTAACGGGCACTTAACTCTAAGTACACGGGCCTCTAGCATTTCGCCTCCATCAAATTTCTGCCACCGCGGCCGGGATTCAATCCCGCGACCTTCGTGTCAGCAGTCGAGCCCCACAGCCACTAGACAACCATGTCGGGTCCCAAGCTCATGGTGCATGCGCCAAAAGTTTATTGACAACAGTACTGACTCCATAACTTTTATTTAAGTACGTACCACTACCCCATGATCTCCTGAATTTCTTATTGCATTTCGACGATACTGCCACTTTACGACATTATCGTTGTATGTCATGCCTTGGTAATACGCCGGCTTAGTTACGCATAAAACATAGCTTTCATTTTTAATGGCGCTTTTTAAAAAAATTGCCCCAAAGTGCCGGAGGCGGTAGAAATCCACCGAAGCATATGTAATGAATGCTTGCTGCCGAAAGCGATGCTCATACTTAAATCCTATACAATTAGCGAGAGTTATTACATGCATAAATGTGGTCTTGGCATATGAAACCCCATCAATTATTATTATTGCTTGCACGAAGTACTGCAAAGGATTACTGGCACAGTAAAATAATGATACTCATGAAAGTTTAAAGATCATGTTGATAGGCAGTATGCCTTTATTATGTTAATATGAGGGCAATTTTATGAGGAATTAGAAATATCACAGATACTACATAGGATAGAAATATTGATCGCATTGTTACTGTTAGCCGGTATTCCTGGCTACATGCTTATTGTATTTCCGTGTTCGTCAAGCATCTGTTTCTGGAGACATGGCTGCTGCAGTGGTGGTGCTGCAGTTGACAGACAATTCGTAAGTTCCTAATGATCAGCTGTGAGAACATCTTGGCGAACCTTTGCGTTATGTTTGGACATTATGTTTGCGTGAATATTTGTGTTTCTTAAACTTTTCTGTTGAATGAAAACTTCTTAGTATGGAAGTACTCGGAATGAGTGCGTTAGTATTCTTCCATATGCATATTCGTATTGTTTTCTGATAGGCACCAACCTCTGCTTAAATACATTTAGTAGTAAAAGAAATATTGGAGGCAACCCTGATTTTTGACTTAGCTGTCAGATAGTGACACTCGTACGTCGGCGTTCGCGAGCCTTGGTGTGTTTCTTGGGTTAACATTGTGCTTCGTCGCGCTGCCGAAGCGGATCTCGGAGGCCACGTTAAAAGAAGGGCGTAGTTTAGATCTGCTCCGCCAGGAGCCGCAACGATCCCAGCTGCTCACAAGAAAAGCGCCTGCTCTTTCAATCAACTCTATCACCTAATTTTCATTAACGATCCTGGCAGTTAACTGGCCCCGTATCGTAAGTAAATTACGTTTGCGATATCATGTGTATCCGATACATTTCCTAACTTGAACAAGAGCGATCTATTTCGTGCAAGTATATGTTTTCAAACCACGCATTCTGAATATTCGGGAAACCGGAAGGAAGTGCCCCACCGGAAGTGCTTTGAGGAGAAACAAAAGAGCGTCAATAGGTGCTCGTGCCCGTAAAGGATGACTGCCCTCCGTGTCATTCGAGGACTGAAGACTCAATAAGGAAATGGACTCGAAAAACATTAAGAGATTAACGATCTAAGAGTGAGCGATACCTTAAGAAGCCAGAATGAAAAAAAAAAAAAAAGAATCACTCGCTGTACGCAGACAGATGGGTGACCAGAGCGAACGCTATTAAACTTTCTGAAGAAGACGGCGCTGCATTTCTCCACACAAGGACAATGCATAACAGCAAACAGCCAAGGGAGACACGTGCACTCGCTTTGAACACAGCTATTGATAGCAGTGATAAAGACAGGCGTACGGAATAAGAACATTCAATGCGGGCACAAAAGAAAGAGTTTTTCGCTCGCAGCGGTCTAAAGAAATTGTCCTGGATCACGCTAGAGCAGCCTTATTGCGAGTTGGGTCAGGCGCAATGTAAGTTAGATCGTGCTGTTCGACCGGAAAACAACGGCAAAAAAACTGTAATTGTTTCTGTACCAGCGAGTTCGATGATAAGGTCATCCACGTGCGAATGACAAGATATTGCTGGTACTTTTGTTGTTGCTTCGTATGTTCGCATGCAATAAGTACGGCGTTTGTTGAGCAGTATGACCTGCCCGCTGAAAATGTCGAATTATTGCTCGTCTGCGGGGTTAAGGGTAGGAAACGAATTGAAGTCTTGAACACTAACAGTCAGAACAGTTAACGAAAATTAAATGTACGAGTTTGTCATCTGAAGCTCATATGAACATAATGAATCTTTGATGGAATATTCTCATTTATAACAGCTTAATAAACACATTTAATTGTTCATTTCTACGTGCCAATATTAATATTTGCTCACGAGGTTGCGCTACTTCTGGTGGCAGCGCAATTCAACCTCCTTCTATTCTTGGCATAGGGAGGTTAAGTAGACTAGCGACCGATTTTCTACCCTACAATGAGGTTAAGGGAATGGGCGTTTGAATCGTCATTTGCGTTGGGAAGGCGACGCCAACTTCGCACGTCTTTTGGTGCTCTAACGAGCCAGTGGATGGTTGTTCGTGTTGTTGCGGTGGATCGCTTCTTTTGAAGTTTTTTTTTCTGTGGGTTTCGCGGGAAAACAGTACCACTCCTAAATACAGATTAAAGCGTGTTCGAACATCGGTGAGGGAGATGAACTGATGGAGGGCTCACGGCAGGACAACTGCACGCATAACATACATGGTCATAGCAATTTACTAGCCTAACCACAGTATTATTTCAGAAACTCGTCTGCCGATTTACTCACTGCTTGCCTTGCCTTCCCTTGCCTTCCCTTGCCTTCCCTTGTCTTCCCTTGCCTTGCCTTGCCTTGCCTTGCCTTGCTTTGCCTTGCTTGCTTGAACTGACCTATCCGTGACACGTAATTTTCTAAAATAAATAAAGAGTGTCCAACATCAACCACGACACCAGCCTCTCTAATACGCACACATTTTTTTAGTACACTCTCTGGCACGTTCAAATATGCTAACACATTCATGTGTTTCTTGTCTCACGTCTCTTTGTGTTCTCTGTTCTTTTGGTTAAAGCATGGGAGCATAATAAGCCACGCAGTCAACGCAGCCTGCTTAATGCATCGGTTCGTTATCGACCCTGCATAATGAAACACAGGCGGAACATACGGCCAATACTTGCGTGTAGAGCGCAGTGGCTGTTTACCGTGCGTTGGTAGGCCCATCTAAGGCCTTAACGAAGATTGAGCAGGGTGCCAGTGTGCTCTTGCTATCTTTGCGACTGAAATTAATCTTCGTTGAGCGAGAGTTGTTCCCTAATTGCTTCTGCGCAGTGTTTAGGCCCAACGCCAACGCTGTGAGAAACTGCTCGCCCCGTTCGTGCGAGATGCATATGTAAACAGTGCTGAATGCTCGTCCCCTGTTTGCAATAAGGGTCGTGACGTAGGCGGCACACCCGCCGAGACCTTGTTTCTAAATAGCGCCGTGGAAACGAGCGCTTCCGCTTTGGAGGCGTGCGCAAAAATTTCGGGGCCTCTACGTGATACCGACCGACATCATCATGATGTAAATTCCGTATGAGGGTACTAATATCGGCAGTGTAGGTATATATTTATTATATGTTTCTATTATATTGGCTGCCAATTGGAGCTTCTCGTCCTATTCGCCCGATTTGCCCTTCGTTATCCATATGGTTATATCATCCGCATATAGGGAATGACAGATGTCGGGAATTTCTTGGAGTTTTTTTACTAGTCCAATGATGGCTAAGTTGTCGTGTGTAGGTGAAACGACCGCACCCTGTCGCGTTCCTTTGTTAGGAGGATGAATGACTTTGGATTCATCATCCTCTACCTTGGTAACTGCTCTTGTCTGTTTGTTGTTTGAGGAAGCTTCGGACGTACTCGTACGTCCTTTGACCACAGTTGGTCTAGGCTAATCCATCAAGTATCCCTTTGTGACTTACGTTGTCAAAGGCCCCTTTAAGTCACTGACCATGACAATGTGTTCTCCGCCATGGGGGCGTTGGTTAATACTTCCTCTTTTAAAAGCAGGAGAGAGAGAGTGAGTGAAACTTTATTCACGGGAAAGGGGGATCCTGGAGCTTCTATGGCTGGGGCCCTACGTCCAGGGCTCCACTGGTCATAGCTGCCCGCCGGACGTGATCCAGGAGTGTGTAAAAGCAGGAGAATGTATTGGTCTGAAGCCAAACACGATGTCAGGCATTAAGTGTTCAGAAGCGTCCAGTTTCACTATTTCAAGCCTTGCGCGGCTTAGTGCAAGCTTTGCCAATTCGTTTTCGCGAAAACCGCAGCTGAAGCACCTCTATGAACGCAGTGGAAGAAATACTAGGTTGCTAAAAACAAACTAGGCAATATCGACTACTTACTTTTATCCGCATAATCCAAGCAAGTATCAGAGAATGGAAAGAGCTATGCGAAGTCTACGCCTTACTTGATGTAAGGAAGCACATCGCAGTGCTCTTCGTCATTACTAGCATCAAGTAGTAAAGCTAACTAACAAAAAATAACATTATCGCAATGTCAAAACAAAGGTCACAATTCTTGTATCGAAAATATGTTATCGCGTACTGTTCTGGTAAGACTACATAGTCTTTTCTTGATCTTTTTGTTACCTTTATCATCACAAAGTGAAAAATGAATTGAGCTCATGCTGTTCTTGTGCAACGAGTGTTTGCCTCAAGGTCGAGAGCAGTGGAGAGAGAGAAACATGATAAAATCACAACACGAGTGTGCGAAAGGGCACGTCTTCTCCGTTCGCAATGTTTCCTTTCACCGCTCCGCCCCTCCCCTGTTCCCGCCATCTGCTGTTCGCGAAGGACGTGCGCGTTCCTTTGGGTGATGGATAGTCGTGTAACGTCGCGTGTCATACGATTTGGGACTACAGAAAATGTTTCGTTTGGAAAAGAGCTCCAAGAACATAAGAAGCTCACGGGACATTGAATTTTCTTCACCTTCGCAAGGACAAAGGTTCTTTTAGTAGTTTAAGGCTAGAGGCTGCAGTGACTACTAATGTTAGTTAGGCGGACTTCAGCTGTTATCTTAGTAGTTTGTCATGTTCTCGTCATTCTCATACAATACAGTCTCATTCCTCTACTTTTCTTTTTGTTTGCATGTACGTGTCCTTGCGTGTTTCTGTTTATATAAATAGTAATTATAAGAATCAATTTTGAATGTACATTTCACCAAAGCTTCCATTCGAAGTACAAACAGTTGAATGGCCTTTATTAAGCTTACTTTAAGAGGCATATTTCAATCCATAATAACGAAGATTGTCTGTTTCGTCATACAACATACGAAAAGAATAGTTGAACGAGGCACCATCTTATCGTAAGGCCCTGATCGAGGAGGCGAAGAACTGTAAACCAAAACAAAAATGCTTCTGCCACGACAATCTTGAAAGCGAGACTCGAGTGACGCCCTTCGGTGCCGACAGCAAGCATACGATATGATTGATTGCGGTGCCTCCCTCCTTTGGGGCACCAATACAACAAAGCAAAGCGCATTGCTCACGAAGATACGCAAGTGCGTGGCCACAAAGGAACGACAGCTTTTAGTAAACTGCATACACTCTTGTCCCCGCAAAATAAAGGTAAAGAAGATGCGGATGCAATTTAGGAGCTTGTATCGCATCACTTCTTTCCACGTGTCAACGTGCCACGTTGGATAGCGAAACGCAAGAAAACTCAATCTCAAAGAACGGCTCTTCCGCGTGTGACAAAACAGGCGCGGCTGGTTGTTGCTACACCAGAATGGATAAGAGGATCTCGACCGGTGTCTGTTCTGGGCTTCAGTTTGCCGGGATCATATCGAGGCAACACATGGCTACTTAGAAATGATTTCATTTTGTTCACGGTTGTGGGAACAGTTACCACGTGTCGGAACGAATAATTGTAGCCATCCCTTTTTTTCCTCGTGGCACGTCTTCAACGCGCCAGTTTCTCTGATCGTGTGAAACATGCAAACCATTGAACTAACCGTACATTGGGAACCTGCTATATAAAATGCTATAGCCGTTATGCGTAATACCTTGTCTTGTGAGCTCTTGTTGATTTCCCAAATTCGTAAGGCGCCTTTGCTTGTCGAAATTAAGACTACAGCTTTTCGTGCATTCATTTGGTAGTATAGCACAATGAAATTAAGTGAAATATCACCGCATTCCTAAATTTAATTTTTCTTTATGTGATTACGAGTGTGGCACCTATCCGCATACCACGGCCCGTGGTGTTCGGGTATGAGCCACAGTTAATTCACAGTATATATCAATCCAGACTTTGGAAATATTAACGGAACGGCGTCAAGGAGCCCGTGTCGCAGAAAATGCGGTGTCGACGTCGAAGGCGCTGTCGATGGGTGGAATATCCCGATAAGAGCAAACAATCAGAATATCACTGCTCGAGCCGGATTTGAAGCCAGGCATTCTGCATGGCAGTCAAGTATACTACCACCGAGCAACGCCAGTCTTTTAAATTGCTTCCCAAGAAGACCCCTACAAGCGTCATGTCATGTCAACGCCAATTGTGATTGCAGTGTTGGATATCCTCCTTTATATCGATGCAATAAACCTATACATGCACACCAATAGTCAAGCGTTCCGCGAATACGCCTACGACAGCTATGTACTTCGGAAATGCACATCATCGCACCTTAGCGTGTCCTTCGTCGCGAGACATAAGTCTCTCTAACATGGGTGCCGACGTTACGACAGATCATGGCCCTTTACACGCTAGTGCGCGCTTGGTTAGCCCACGATATGATGATGACCTATGGTGTTTTGTGGCGCATGGTCCGGTTACGCCCAAAGAGTGCCAAGACAAATTATGACGTAAATGCAATGCCGTGATCAATTTAAAATCGGTTGGTGTAAAGTGGCTGTGGAGGGGCATAAAAACCAGCGCACTAAAGGTGCGTAAAACAGATGTAAATAATATCATTATGATAATGAGGAGGTGCGCGATGAACATACATTTGCTTAAAAATACGTATATACTAAAGCATGGAACATTACAAAGCACTACTGCCTCAAAGGCACCCTCGCTAGCAAGGGTTTCGAGGGAAGTACATTAAAGCAATACTCCCGTAGCAGCATCCTTCGACGAGCATGACTAATAATTAATATTTCGGGTTGTACGTCCCAAAACCACGATATGATTATGAGAGACGCCGTAGTGGAGGGCTCCGGAAATTCCGACGAGCATGACTAACTTGCAATGATTTGGATTCCTTTAAAAGGTTTATAACTGCCGTATAGTCAAAAATTGGTTCATTGCCTAAAAACATTGACGGAAGAAGTGAGCCCCTGATATGCGCACAATGATTCAATGTACATGCACAAAGACGTCAATATACCTCGTACCGCTTGGCTGGAAGCAAGCAATCCTGTATAGGCTGCTACTCGCTGAGTGATTCGCATGAAATCGATTTCCACTACGCGTGGGATCTGCCAGATTTTTTTAGAGGCCGCGCTTCATGGGAGATCTATGTCAATTCAGGTAACATAGTTAACGAAAGTAGCTGACAGGCATTCAGTTAAACCTCACGCTGTGCCACCCAAGACCGAACAAGCAAATTCGCCCTATTTAACCATGCCTAGTCTAGTTTGCATGCTTTGACACACAAGTTAACATACTACAAAAGAAACTAAATAACATAAATTGTTCTGTTTCGAAAGCACTGTTATTACTAGTTTTAAAAAAACATCAAATTCTTTTATAAAATTGATTACTGATAGTAACTGTCTTCATTACAGCATCACGGCTTGTAAACTCAGCGACGTAAAATTGCAACCAGGAAATGATGTCTCAAACTAACTCCAGAAAATGCTGTTCACATGAACGATCTCTATAGTATATATAGGTCGTTTCTGTGTAAACCAGTTATACAGGCTACATACAGCATTATAGACTCTATACGCCACAATTGGGTTATTCTGAATAATTTTGAATTTAAATAATGTGTTGTCTGTCGTGCTATAAAAACAGCAAAACAAAACACATTTTCCTATATGATCTGGCTTTTTTGCCGTTTGCTGCGATATTAAAATGTCCTAAAGGTATTTCTCCCGAGTACGACTGTAAGGACGTCACGCTGCAAAACAGTAGCAATAGGGAATACTTGAACTTTACGGTAAACGTGAATACGACAATTTTTTTTTTTGTTTTTCTTTATCTACGTTGACACTAGATTTATTATTACAGTGTGCCGAACCTTCACGCCCTCGGCAACCACTTCATGGCCTCCGTCGGTAACACGTCGTGTTTCCAGTCTGATTCATATTCTAAATCTTCTCCGAGGCGCCATGAAACACTTTCACATTTACCATAATCAAGAGTCATGTAACTTCTATTTTACGAACTAGCACTACATCAAAACGAGGTCGGTCTCGCCGCACTCACGAGAATTAACAACCGACCATCTATTTCAGCATGAATAATAACGAACAACCCTAGCGCATCTCTCTCGACTGCGAAACTGGGTTCTACAGCGCAGTTCGCTGCAAACATATATTGATGTTTACTGCTCTTTAACGTAAAGCTTGCTCTTTAACGTGAAGTCTGCTCAGAAATTTCTGCATTATCTATTCACAGTTTACCGCAGTGAATCACTGTACCTTATTTCATTTCCGAAGACACGTGGCGTGTGCCGCAGTATCACCACGCTACCCTTACCCACATTCTCATGGAATGCCCGGCGGACCCTCCCCCGCGGGGCCCGGAGCCACTGACCACATGGGAGGAATGGGAGACCCTGCTGCGCTCGACGGACCCGGCCAAGCAGAAGATCGCCACTGACCGGGCCGCCCACGTCATGGAACTGCATGAACTCATGAACGCATAGCGCAGTGGGGTCGTGCGGGGACCCTGGGACGTACGTGCCCAAATCCCTTGGTCAAATAAAGTTTTACCTCCTCCTCCTCCTCTCTTTAGTGGCACAAGCAACAAGTGACACTTGCGTTTCTCTTCAAGCATTTCCGGTTGAGCACTTACTTCCGGTTTTCCCAATATTCCGAAAATTTGTCTTAAAAAAATAAAAGTGGTACGAAATCCATAGTGCTGGCTCAAGTTAAGTCTTATTAGATACGTATGATATCGGAGCATAAGTTTATTTAAGATAAGGGCGATTAGCTGTCAGAATATTTAATCAAAACTAATTGAGTGGGTTCACTGAAAGAGCACATATTTTTTTCTTGTAAGCAGCTCGGATCGTTGCGGTAACATGCAGAGCAGCTCTCAACCGAGTATTGTGGTGGCGAGTATTGTGACACGCCAAAACATTACGAACATAACGATGGGTATTCAATGCAGTGTGGACTGTTTTGCAGGTAGAGTGCGATTTGTATGGGTTGCGTAAGATGAATTGCGTAAAACGCAGTAACATGAAGATGGGTGTTTGTTAAAAGAAGACACCAGGCTACCCTCTTCATCGCGCCAGAATTCTTCATAAAGGTGGGGAGGATGCCCGGGCTGGATTGGCAATAATGTTGCAAAATGTGGATGTAGGCGAGGGCTGTATGGCATCTGCTTTTTGGACTGCGTGCCGTTTCAGCTTGAAATCTCAATCTGTCAACTACAGTATAAACAAGACGCTCCAGCATTGCTTGGCCGTCGCTGCCGCTTCGGAAGACATTGAAAGTTCTCCGAGACTGGCGAAACACTGTTCTGTAAGTCAACTTGAGTCCCCGCGTTTATTTGTTTTTGTTTACTTTTGCGTTCACTGGTTTCAATGTTATGATCATAATCCTTATCCCAGAAAAGAAGCAACAAATGCCACCTCCTGTAGCATTTCTTAAACGCACGTAATAAGAACGTCTTCAGGGAGCAAGACGTCACATGACATTAACTCGCTCTTTAATAACTGCAATATGTTTCTGTAAACAAGGAGAGCTTCTTCTCGTACTTTTTTCTTGTCAAACTAAGTTCATCTTTACGTACAAACACCCTGTTAATATAAGCGTCTGCCTGGAATTAGTTTCCTGTGCACGAAAACACGAAGGAGACCTTTCATCCGTCCTGCCTTCCAGATCCCCGAAAACGTTTGCCACCTGTCTGTTTGCTCGGTGAGATTAACGTTACCTCCGTTTATGTGACAGCCCTTAGGCCAAGAAAGCACCGTGCTGATTGAAAAAGAGTTCCCCTCACTCGACATACCAGCTCCCGAGAGACATCAGGTAGATGTATAAGCGTGTGTCACCATCCCGAGATTGTGGCGACGTGCAAATCGCCTGGAGGCAATCTTACCTGGCTGATGAAAATCCGCCTGATCTCGATATAATTGTAACCTGCCACACCTGCTAATATTTGTACATGGCTCCACTGTCTCATGCGCGAAAAACTGCATCAGAGTGATTTCAGAACAGATGCTTACTCTTTTTTCTGTAAGCGACCATGTCACTCCCACTCGACGTTGCAACTGCTTCTCGCGTAATAAATTACTTACACGGATTGTCTGACCGTCGGTTGATCATACAGCGTAGTTTTACAGCAGAACTGTTATGCTGGAGGTTTTTTGCCGTGTAACGTAGATAGAAAACTATCATCATCATGAACTGGCACGCACTCTCTTCGTCCTCTTCTACTTCGCTCTCAGAACACGAGCGGCTATTTGTCCGGCGTCGCATGCAAGAACTCTGATGGGCGAGAGAACGAGTACAGAGAGAGAGAGAGAAAGAGAAAAAGTGAGAAGGAAAGAGATAAAATGTCACAGTTTCGCCGCAAGGGCGAAGCAATGAATGCGATAGCAAGAAACTAATGCTATACGAAGTGAGGCTCGCCAATGGATACTCTCAGTTTGAACAGCGCTCCTGTTGCAAAGGCGGCCGAAGCAGGGAAGGAAACTAGCGTGCTTCAAATGTCGAGCTGTGACACTTGATAGTTCGCGCTTATCTTCTGTTTGTTCGTTTAGCGGCGTCCCTTGAGCTCGAGTGGCTTTCGTACGCTCCGTAACATGAGCGCGGACATCACGGCGAAAGCTCGAAACATCCCTCTTCCCCTCACCACGAGAAAACCGCGCGAGCAGACAGCGGAAGGGCAAGGTTCTCCCTGCACAAATATCAGAAGAAGCGAGCGAGCTGGCCGACGACTTTTAAATGCGCCCGTTGCACTCCTCGTGCCATCTCGCTGGTAATGAAGAAACACTTATGAGCGCCCACCGTCCCTGAGTCCTGCCAGCGGTAAAGGGTGTGTATATAACGCTCGCCGTTAGCTACCTGAACGATCTGCGATTCGTGGCGTAGTGGTTAGGGCCACGCGCTGCGGAGCGAGAGGTCGCTGTTTCGATTCCGCGCTTCGGAAGCATTTTTATGAATTATTTTTTCTTTGGGACTTTGATATATATATATATATATATATATATATATATATACTTATACATACACGGTACATGACGGCGGCGGCAAAAACCATCCTAGACTGTCCATATAATTGCTATCGCAATAAAAAAGATAAGAACAAAGAGAAAGAGAAAAATATAGAGAATGAAAGGGAAGAAAAAGAAAAAAAGATACAAACACAGAAAGAAAACGATAAAGAGAGACAGAGAAAGAACGAAACAGACATAAAAAAGATAGAAAAAAATAGCAAGCATAGCCATGTATAGTACAGTAGAGCAAGTGGAGGGAAGGAGATCGAGAGTGGGGAGGGTAAAAGCATAGCGAAGCAAGGACCAGCTAGGTGCTCACCAGCTCTGCTGTGACCCGCCCTTGCGCGACTTAGTGCAAGCTTCGCTGATTTTACAGCGAAGTTGTTTACCTATCGTTGGTCGGAAAATTTCGTGGCGTAAACACAAAACTATCATCATCATAAACGGGCATGTGCCACAGAAATTGGGCAACAGACAGGCCGCGTATAGCAATGGGTTGAGAGAAAGAGAGAAAGGGTGAAAGAAATAAGGAATGTGGAAAGAAAGAGAGAAAATCTTGGCGAAAAGAAATTCTTCCCGAGCTGGCGGTATTCGAGCCCGGGTACCCACGATCCGGAGGCAGGCGTCTTAACCACTCGGCTATCCAAGCACATCATTCATTGAAGGCAAATGGCATATCTTTCTTTGCAATAAGGCATACAACACAGATATCAGTATTCGTTTCAATAAAGAAAATCGCAAACCCAGCCTGAAAGCCGCATGATGGATGATAAGGCGCCTGTGAACAGTGGGAACACCCTCGCACGCGTTCCCGGTAAGGATTAGGTTGCAGCTGCTTTGTATTTCACACGAAGGCTTCGAATGACGTCAAACGGTCCTTCCTTCTCCCCACGTGTGTTTCCCGCTTTTATATATAAAAGTGAGACCCGTCAAGCAACTCATTCAGGTCATTCTAAGACTGCCATGTAGATCACGGACATTAAAGAAAGACACCAGAAGAACAGCGTGAATACAATGCTCAATGAAAGGAACAAATTCGTCTTGCTGAAAATGGTCGCGGAACCAATCACGGTCTACCACACCGACCACACATCGATTATGACAACCATTACTCTAAAGTAATAATAAAACAACCCCCCCTCCCATCAGTATGTGTGGTGTTTGATACAGTTTCGCTGGACATTCACGTTCGCAGGGCAGGATGGCGCATTCCATTATTTTTTCTAGGCAAGCACATTAACGCGAAAGCGTTAAAGAGCTCGTTGCGCAGAAATTCCTGTGTCGCCGTCGGCGTCGTTGTCCGTGACCGAAAAATCGAGGAAGACGCAAATAAAATAATAAAAATCTTTGGTTCGAGTAAGAATTGAACCCAGGCCTTCTGCGTGGCAAGCAGGTGCTCTACCACAGATTCACGCCATTGCCTGCAACAACTTAAAAAGAAAAAAACACTATATGAACGTCTTGTTGGGAGGAGTCTCCCTAACGCACGTAATATTGCGTGGTAGAAACGTAGAATCGCGCCAAAACATAAGTGCGCAACGAGTGGTTGCTTTAAAGACCCACCCATTATAAAGCGCTCAGACATATTGAACCATCAGCATCAGGTAAAGCATCAACACGGTGAGCAGCTGTGTAGGTTCGCGTCTTGCCTTACGGACGTGTAGTAGGCCCTACACCGATTCGCAAAAGGAAGAATTATGACGTAGTAGGCACTGCGCAACTGTATACTTGCAGTAGGCATTCTAGAATAATTTTAAACGGCCAATATTGCGCGCACAGACGTTCTTTTCCCTGCGGCTCGGTTGAGAGATGCACTGAGACTGCACTGAGACTGCAAGCTAGGCTAGCAGTCTAGAAGGCGATGCGCACGGGCCGCGATTACGCTATCGCGTTCTACTCTTGAAGGCGAAGCTCAAGCGTACTCCGAGCTTTTAAATGCGGAGCATTTCTTAGTCGCACCTGCGGCGTCGGCCGCCGTCCACACCCCCACTGCGCATTCTGGGCTCGTCTCGTGCACGCAGCAAGCCTCTCCTCTCCCTCCCTCGCATGCTCGGTTCGTCTCGTGCCGGCAGCAGGCCTCTCCTCTCCCTCCCTCCCTCCTCTCCGTCCCTCCCTCCTCTCGATCGAACGCGGGCGGTGTGTATATAAGCGGCGGAGCGCGCGTTCGGAATTCACTCAAGGGCGCCTTTACTTGGCTTTCGCTTGACTTGACGCTTTGCTTGACTCGAGTAGATGCGATGGAAGCAACAGTACCTTCAATGAGCGTCCCACCACTCGTTGAAGGCAACGTTACCCCACCGTCACCGTCGTCGGCGTCAACAACAGCAAGCAACGCAGAAGACCAGGCTGCGAAGAGACGAACATACGACGTTGAACGCAAGCGTTTGAAGCGAGCTGCGGACCCGGAACTTCGTACACGAGAAGCTGCTGCGAGACGGCAACGACGGGCTGCGGATCCTTCACTCGGGGAACGAGAAGCAGCTGCGAAACGGCAACGACGGGCTGCGGACCCTGAACGTCGTGCTCGAGAAGCAGCAACCGTTCGTGAACGTCGAGCAGCGGATCCATCACTCGGGCAGCGCGAGGCTTCTGCGAAACCCAATTACGCAACATTCACGCGACACCCCCCCCCCCTCACTCTGCGACGCATTTACTCGAGTTCCCCCGTGGGAAGATGCGGGCGACATTTTTTGTTTGTTTGTTTGTTTGTTTGTTTGTTTGTTTGTTTGTTTGTTTGCTTGCTTGCTTGCTTGCTTGCTTGCTTGCTTGCTTGTTTGTTTGTTTGTTTGTTTGTTTGCTACGCCCCGCGAGCTTGTGCTGATATATTCTACAGTTATTTAGCACTACAAAAAATTTTCAGGATGAACCGTTTGACCAAACACATCGAGTTCAACTGTAAGTAAAATCAAGTTCAAAAAGTGACACTGTTCTGAGCTCGCAGGAAGCGGCGATAAATGCTCACCCAGAACAAACTGTCATCCACCACATAAAAATGACACGCAAAAACGCATTCTGCGCGAAAAAAAAAAGAATAAGCTCACGTATCACGCAACGACCGGAAGCGGAAGGCACCACATTCCTTCCGCTTCCTCTAAGGTCAACAATCGTTTATTTTACACACACCGTTTGCTTGTTCTGCTTCTTCAGAGTGCATTGTCCACCTCCTGCATTTCATCCCTCTCTCTTCCCATTGTAACTTTTCAAACTTACAATGTCGCTGTGCCAAATCTCATTTATGTCATTCCTTTCCTTTTTTTTTTTCTTCTCACTTTTTTTTTACTTGCACTATACCGCTTGTTCCTGTTCAAAGGCAATTGTGTGCGTACGTTGAGCTCTTATCTGTTTTAAGGCGTTCTTTCAAAAAGAGTGACCAATCCCCCCCCCCCCCTTTTCTCCCCCTGCAATGCAAATTTTTCACATGATCATTTACTTTCTTTCTGTAACCTTTCGCACCACGCATACTTGTAAGACCTTACTTTTTCGATTGACGTCCTCTATTCACCGATGCGAAAGGAAAGCGAACGCGAGGAAGCAGTGAAATCACGTTTCTCTTTCTTCTTTTTTTACAATTTATTTTAACTCTTTCGCCGTATGACGCTTGTCACTCGTACTCGGCCCCTTTACCAGCCGTGTACTCTTCGCTCTCTAGTCATATTTTTACTTGTTTCTGATTCATTCAATAAGCCCTCGCAAGGCAGAAGATAGCGAAGAGAGAAATAGGCCATCACTTTATTGAGAGCCCCTTTGCCTTCTCGAGCAATAAGCAAGGCGTTGTCCAGAGCATTTGTTACAAGACGTTGTTGATCTTGTAAGGTTTCGCAGGCACCCCGCCATATCCAGAGCAATGTTCTCTAAATTTAATTTGCTCTAGGCCGTCGCTCTCAAGAAGTGACACAAATAGCACGGCGTAGAGACAAGCGTGTGTCAAGTAGTTCTTAAGTGGTGCGGAAAGCCCAGTTACGGCTTGTAGGCCGGGCCTCTGGACTACACGTAAAATGTTACACTGTGCAAGGAGACGGAAGAACGAGGCGAGTATGCGATGCAAGCGGGTGTATTATACCTTAGATTGCATTTTTGTTATTGCTAGAAAAGCTAGAAATAAACGGCCCAACTGGCGTACTGTAGAACGAACCCCGTTTTATTAATTTAGTTAATTAAAGTACGAGAGTCACACGCACATGGTAGCTGCTTAAAGAGAACTGCTGCTTTTTTTTTTAAACACGTAACCAGCCGGACGTTGCTTCTCCTTTTATGCCAGCGTCAGGGGTGCCATTCCATACGTATATCTCGACTCTTTCAATTATTTCCGTAGTCGTCTGTGGCCTCCAGCGAGTGGCTGTAAGCACTGCAGGACCTGCCCAGAAACGGAAAGCAGAAAACTTCCGCTCAAGGGGACGTAAGCCCACCATAAAAATGATTATGCCGATTGGAACCATTCGCGCTGTGAGACAACTCATAAACCTTGGTTATTCATAGTTTATGCTAAAAGCTTCCCGAGTAAGATACGATGAACTTGAGTATGTCAAATCAGCTGTGCGAAAGCCAGCAATATAAGCAAGCGTTTATGAAAGAAAAAAAGAACTATCAACTGCTCTTTCGTGGCACGGTAGTAAAAATGAACTTCATCCAGCTTTCCCCTGGAGCTTAACAGTACAATGCGGATTTCCTTCTGACTTCGTCCTGCAAGCCGGTAGCCGACATCTTTTTTTTTCGTTTTATACGACAAACTTAGAGGCTAGAGCAAAGATACGTGCTTTGGACAGACTACCGCAGCTGTGAGTGCGTGCGCACGCACTCACAATACGTCAATATACATGGACATTGCTTATGAGCAAATATACTCAGTGGAAATAAAGTTCGTGTGCAAAATTATCCCCACCCATACTGAACGAAAGAAGGGCTCGTTTCTCAAGGCTTGTTTCTGTGTTACACAACCTAGTGAAACCAACAGACAATGAAACCACGGAGGATATATGACATTATTTGTAGCCTTTAACTCTTGGGTAGTAATTATGACACTAGGGTAGTAATTATAGTGGATGAAAAAGCAACTTTGCCTCTGGCGGGGTCGTTTAAACCACCCAAAAATTCACGTTGTGCTCACATTTACATTACAGGGGTAGTAACGTCCCTGTAGACGTTTTAAGTACGATTTTTCTCATAAATATTTGGTGCACAACAAGATTGTAAGGACAGAGAAGCAGCTGGCACCACAAGTACGCATTAACTGTTCTGTGCATACAATCATAACAGAGATTTCCTCATTAAATGCACTGTTAAGATAAAACAGTTTAACCAGCCGTGAAGTTACATCACCAATAATGCCAAGGAGACAAGGAAAACCAACACTCTTTAGGTTTCACAAGCTAGTTTTCCTGTAATACAACTCGTACGTATTGTAGCTTCTCGGGAAGAAGCCACGATGGCTGAAGAATGTTCTTCATCACCAAGGAATTAATTAGCCGCATTATCACTGCTTGCCTATTGCATTATCATTGCATTATATATATTGCATTATCACTGCTTGCCATTGCTTGCATGCCTATTTTACCTGCAAAATTAACTTCCGCTTTACACAAAGAATGTAACCGGCCAATGAGCTTAGAAGTACTAGCAGCCCCAGAACCAGCTCCACATTCATTAAGCCGATCTGTGCGCAAGAAATAGACTTAGAGAACCGGTGTCCGTGGTGACAGATCTGAAAAGAACATTCTGCGAAGCAAGAAACTTGCGCGGAGGAGGAAGGAGTGCTGCGGCAGTGGTGGACGCTCCGAGATAATGACACGTGCTGCGGTCGAGGTCACTGGTCTCCCAGCGATTCAATTAGGCAGGTTGAATTAATTAGAACGTACTTTCCGTCACACCATTTCCTTCCCGAGGCTCCCATTGCGGGCACCGAGCAACGGTACATTGCTGTCGCGAAGATCGGGTCCGGCATTCAGACACAAACGCAGAACCTTTTAGCCTGGAGTCAATGATCTCTCACCACGTGCCATCAATTTCCGACGCCGCTAGAACAATGCAGGCGTCGAATGAGCGTCGACCTTGAGTTTGAGCATGTTCGTAGGTTGCAGGAACTCATACCGCGTCCCTAGTAGTAACGTTCTTTACAGTGAAAAAATATGTTGAGATGCATTGCTTAGAAAGTTCGTGCTTAATCATTCAACCTCCAAGTCGCATATATTTACCCGGTATGCATTCACTGGAAGCATGCTGCTTCGAAAGTTTTTGAAAGGGGGCTCCTTCTTTTGCCTATACTAACCGTAAGGAAACTTTTGAGCAGCTTCGCTGAGAGCCTGAAAACGTTGTTTAATTCTCCTGTTAATTAAAAGCTGCCACGCGTGGAAGTACAAAGCCCTTGAAGTGGGCGGGGGAGAGGAAAATTCCGAAGGCCGATAGTCAAGGTGGCAATAACACTGATTAACTGGAAGTTCACAAAGGAAACGCGTGGCCTGCGGAACGGCTTTGTAAGATATGCGGAGCAACGGAGTGCGGGATGCGAACGGCTGACTAATTAACAGGAAGTTTGGGAACGGAAGGACACGTGGTGTAGCATCGCACGCATTACAAAAGGCCATTGAATTCGGCTTCCACAGCCAGTAAGTAGTTTTTTTTTACCCATACCGTCTAGTTGATAGGATAATATTAATTGCGGGTGTTTCATTTCCCAAAACCACGATCTGATTATGAGGACGCCGTAATGGAGGGCTCCGGAAATTTCGACCACCTGGGTTTCTTTAACGTACACCTAAATCTAAGTACACGGGCCTCAAGCATTATCGCCTCCATCCAAAATGCGGCCGCCGCGGCCGGAATTCGATCCCGCGACCTTCGGGTCAGCATTCGAGCACCATAACCACTAGACCACCGTGGCGGGTCGAGTTGATAGGAATAAAACAAATTTTGGCACGTATAGCCGCAAGGTAACGCGATGTTACTTCGCCACGTTGCATTTGTTTTTTTTCTTATTATTATATAGCTGCCTTCACTATAAGCAAGGTACATGTCTTCCGACAATCTTTTTCACTTCGTCACAACCATTTTATAAACGCGCGCGGGCTTCTCCAACGAGAAGGGGGGGGGGGGGGAGGCGTCAAAGCCTATGGCTTAGTTCAGGAAATCAGCCTTTCTCTTCACAAAAGAATATAAGCGTTATAGATATTTCACTGCAATGCATCTGTCTTTCAGTGGAACACCAGAGGTCTTAAGTCGCGCATGTCCGACTTTAGACAGTTTGTATTTACGAACCAATTGCCCATCATTGTGATATGCGAGCCCAATCTGTCTGCTTCCGTCAGATTGTCAGGCTACGAGTGCTTTATGTCCTCCACCCACGGAGAGTGCAGCAAGGTTGTTGTGTTCATGCGCCGTGACCTGACTTATATCCATCACCCTGTCATGCCTGACGAAGAGAATCAATATGTTTGCCTTACTGTGAAGAAGAATAAGGTCACTTTCACAATTCTCGGAGCTTACGTATCCCCATCAAGCCGCCTAGATTGCGAGCGCTTACGCGTTATTTTGACATCGACTCCACACCCGTGGGTGATCACTGGTGATTTTAATGCCCACCATTTCCTATGGAGAAGCTCCAAGGTCAACTCTAGAGGAAGAAAGTTGGTGTCCTTTGCCTCGGAACACGAACTCTGCGTTTCTAATGATGGAAGCCCTACCTACCTATGTGGATCAGCCTACAGCAGCTGCCTGGACCTTGCTCTTGTTTCACACTCGTTCAGGAAAAAGTGCACTGGTTTTCAGATTTGGAAACGCGGGGTAGTGACCACATTCCAACTTATCTGAGGATAGAAGGTTTTACCAGTTCCAAGTCCTCCAGAGCCCTCCAATGCACCGATTGGCCGAAATTCAAGATGATAATGGAAGACTGTTGTAGTGACGGCTCATACTATAACCTAGAGGCCGCGATAAAGGATGCCCTGCAGAACACCACGCATTCGCTTTTGACGAGTTACACGAGTTACACACGCACCGATTTCGACATCGAACTTGAGAAGCTTCGTGCAATGCGCCGTCGCGCGGAACGAAGATATAGACGCACAAAGTGCAAGGATGATTTGAGACTGGCTAGACGCACTCAGAACAAAATACAGCGTCACATGGATAAACTGGCTTCGCGACGCTGGGCATCCTTCTGCGAGTCGTTGGATCCGCGAAAGCCTTTATCGCTTATATGGAGAACTGTCCGTGGTCTTCGCACAACCTTTGGTCAGCGACACCCGTTTAAATCTCTGGCACTTCACTTGCAGTGTAACGAGATTGATGTCGCAGAATCCTTCTGTAGAAGGATTGCCGGCGACTCAAATTTCACAGATACAAGGACGGTGTAGCTCGACCCCCCATTTCTCTCACGTGATCACCTCATGGAGTGCCCGTTTTCTATGGATGAGCTAGAAGCTGCACTGGCATTGTGCAGACGTTCTTCGGCGCCAGGACCTGACGGCATCACATATCGTGCTCTTTGTAACCTTGGAGACGAAGCTCGGAAGGCACTGCTGCACCTATACAACGACTCCTGGCAGACTGGTACAGTTCCCCAAGCATGGAAGTCAAGTCGCCTCATTCCGCTTCTCAAAGCTGGCAAGTCGCCTCTGGACATTTCCTCATACCGTCCTATCACGCTTGCCAGTTGCGTGGGAAAAACAATGGAAAGAATGATTCTAACACGACTGGAATGGTACTTGGAGCACTATGAAATATATCCAGATGCCATGGCCGGATTCAGGCGCGGCCGATCGCAACAGACAACGTTGTCGATCTGGTGACATATGTCGAACACCATAAGGCCTGTAAGAGACTGTGTGCTGCTCTGTTTCTAGACGTCAAGGGGCCTTACGATAATGTCTCCCATGAAGCCATCCTGAGTGCACTAGAAACAGTAGGCCTTGGTGGCAAGATATATATGTGGGTGTGCAGCTACTTGCAGAGAAGGTCGTTCTACGTGACCACGGAGAATGGCCCGACAACTGAGTATTACAGTAGCCGAGGAGTCCCTCAAGGAGGAGTTCTAAGCCCTACGCTTTTCAATATAACCCTCATTGGACTGGTCGAAAGCTTACCAAGCACCGTAAAGCTTTCCATCTACGCTGACGACATTAGCATTTGGACCTCAGGTGTGACATGGCTTCAGCTTCGCGCCCGCCTTCAGAAGGCAGCCACAATGACGTCCTGCTACCTTCGTAAACAAGGCCTCGAAGTGTCTTGCGGGAAATGTGCAATGGTAGCATTCACAAGGAAGCCAATGTCTGTCTATGGTATATCAATTAACGGAGACCTTATATCATTCAGCAGAAGCCACAGGTTCTTAGGAGTCATAATTGACAGAAACCTGTCTTGGACTCCACACGTGAACTACGTGAAGAAGCGGCTGACTGCTATATGTCACATGTTCAAATTCCTTGCAGGAAAGAAATGGGGAGTGCTGATACCATCTATGCTACAACTGTAAAGGGTTCTGTTTATTGGATTCCTACAGCTTACCTGCAATATCGAACACCGGCAAGACTAACCTGCGCATGATTCAGAGCATTCAAGCCCAAGCTCTTAAGATATGCCTTGGGTTACCCCGCTGCGCGTCAACGGCTGAAACCATTGCCATCGCGCAAGACTACTCAATCACGACACACATTATCACCGAGACAATGCGTACGTACCTCAGGCATTATGCCAGGACCCCTTCCGACCATCTGGCGAGCCTCGCTGCTGAAAGGCCCCGCACGACATATAGTGCCACTGTCGGCAAATATCGCTCATCATTTACTGCGGGGTACGCACCTGCGTCAAAACCAGTGTTCCCTCCGTGGTGCTTGAGCCGCCCACGAGTTCACTTAACAGTTCCGGGAGTGCGGAAGAAGTCAGACCTACCGACAGATGCCCTGAAACAATTGAGCCTACTCCTTCTGTACGAAAACTACAGTAACCACGTCCACATCTATACGGATGGCTCGACTACGTCGTCCAGTTCTGGTGGTGCGGTGGTTATACCATCACAAGGGTATTAAAACTGCGCGTATTAAAACTTCACATGCGACGACGTCTACGGCGGCAGAACTCGCGGCTCTGCGCAGCGCACTAGAATTTATTGATACTGAAAGCCCAAGTAAATGGGCTGTGTTTTCTGACTCAAAACCAGCGTTACAGTGCCTGCGGTCAGTTCTCCGACGAGGATGCCACGAACAGTTGACATATGAAACCGTGAAACTTCCCCACCACGTAGTTCAAAAAGGCCACGATATTGACTTCCAGTGGTTACCTGGCCACTGTGGCATCAGTGGAAATGATTCCGCCGATCACGCTGCTCGCGCATCACATCAGGAAGCAAACATCGTCCCAATTCCGCTTTCAAGGACAGACGCTGCAAGGCAAATTCGACAACTGGCCCGCAGTCTCACACTGACGGAGTGGAACGCACCAAGCATAAGACATACCAGACTACATCAACTGAACCCCTCACTGCAACTCCAACCTCCATCCGGCCTTCATCGACGCGAAGCTTCGCTTCTCTATCGCCTTTCGTTGGGAGTTGCTTTTGCGAAGGCATATACAACGCTAATCGGAATGACTGACAGCGCGGCATGTGATGTCTGCGGCGCCGAAGAAAACATCGAACACTTGCTGTGCCACTGCCCTCGTTTTGCCTCGGAGAGACAAGTACTGTCCAATGCACTGCGGCGACTGGATGATCGGCCAATTTCCATGTAGGTGCTACTACGCTGTAGTGAATGCACTGCATCTCTTCTCTCTCTCTCTCTTCCCTCCTCTCTATTTCTCGTCTTTCTATTCCCCTTCCCCTATCCCCCAGTGTAGGGTAGCCAACCGGAAGTGTTTCTGGTTAACCTCCCTGCCTTCTCCTTTTTCTGTTTCCTTCCTAGATATTTCACGTAAGAGCACGCACGCCTTGCCTTAAACAGCACTGTAAGCCGTTGACCAACGTCGAAACTGTCCTGAATGAAAATAGCGAAATTCGTGAGCCTGAAAAAGCAAGCTCAATGTACAATGCCGTCCACTGTTAAAGGAAACACTCCTATGACCACCTTTCATTTTGCTGGCCCTCTAACAGCAAGTGGATAACGAAACATTATTCATGAAATGCACGAGCCTGTCAAAAAGAGGCAGAACTGTCAACCACCAGTAGTTTTATGCAAATCTAAGCCACTATGTTTTAGATGCGAAGCAGCTTTTGCACTGGGCTTTGTCCGTAGTTCCATTGGCGACAGTCCCATTTCTAAAACCTACCATAGCCATCTGTAACATATTGAGCGCGCGCTCGCGCCAGGAACTCTTTTTCGTCTTGTTATTCGACCGCTTTGATGATGACACGTGCAGAGCGCCCGCTCGCACCAAGGAGAAGTCTTCATCGTCTTGTTCTTCGACCGCCTTGACGATGATACGTGCAGAGCACTTTAGGGGCCCGGGCTGCCGTATGCTGTCTAGCTTGGCGTAACGAAGACAAAACCACGTGTGCTGGCACGCGCTAGCGCGTTCGCGCCTGTGTAAGGGGCTGGATAAGACGCTGTGGCCTCTCCCCCTTACACTCTCTCAGCAATCACGTGATGGCGTCGGGGAACGAGATTCTGCAGACGCGCGATGAACCCGCGTGGCGTGCTCCAACAAGAGTTCGGGACGAGTGACAGCAACAGCAACTACAGTGAATTCAAGGACGCTTTAACATCGGGCAAGGTTAAGATCGACCCATGCGCTCCTTCGCATCCCCACATGGTTCCCTTTAGTGGGAGATGGTGAAATTTTTTTTGCAAGAGAGCGAAATCCAAACATTCCCTGCACACAGGTGTTCCCTTTAACAGTGAACCCGTCTGTACACTGCGATTGCTTTGACATCTGGGCCAGGGTGTCGGAACGAAATGTTTTTCGTTTCGGTTTTAGTTTCGTTCCACCGCGAAAAGTTCCGTTCCGTTTCTGTTCCAGAACGAAAAAAAAAATGTTCCGTAACGGTTCGTAACGGGTTTTTTTTTTTGTATGCAAACATTTGAAGTTAAGGTAATCATAAAAAAAACATTGGATTTGTGATGCAGTTACTTGCCCTCCTTTTTAGAAAGCGGGACAAGGGCGAAACACGTTGTTCAGAGCAGCGGAAGTAACTGTACCACGAATTCCTACCAACCAGCACAAACCAGTATTAATTTCAAAGTCGTAGGATTTATTTTCTCAAAAGACGAACATGAATTTGTTTAGTGGGCTCAATGCTTTGTGTCAAGGGAGTGAGCACGATCTCAGAAGCAGCACGTCATTGAGAGTACTCTCGGATGTGCGAGACCGCTGTTCTGATAAAAATATCGCCAGGCCTCCGCGGAACACGCATCACAGTCACAGCGAAAGCTGGAAGAGCGGACTTTATAGAGCCCGTTGTAGAGTCTCTTGGGGCAACTAATACAAGTACACATGCAATGTACACACTACGCCACAAATCATCGCAATTTTTCTAAAGTAACGAAGTTCCCGCTAGGCCATTTTTCGTCATTCTTCGGAGAATCGTGGTACCCGCTACACATCTGTAAGACATTATGTGCACTTTGTGCTGTGGCTGATGATGATGAAGAATTATGGCTGAGCAATTTGCGGTGGGTGGGAAGCAGTGTTGCGGAATGGGCGCCTCCATTCCATTCCAATTCCATTCCGGGGAATTAGAACTTGCCACGATTCCATTCCTTTCAATTCCTCGGAATGAAAAAACTTAGCCCATTCGTACTCTGGGAACGGCCGGGCAGTTCAATTCCATTCCTGCAATTCTTCAACGTAGGAAAGGCATCTTGATAGTTTTATCGAGTTAAGAATGAACGCCCCATAGAGATGATGTCATCAGATGCATTAAGAACTGCAAAAGCACGCAAAACACGTTACCAAGGTCGAGGGATAGTAGCTTGGCGGCATATCTCGTGCAGTACAACCATCCTACTAATTCCCATAGGGACAGTTCTCCCGCTACTTATAGTATTTGCATGGTGAGAATGTTCGAACGAATGGTGGTGTTTTAATATTGTTTAAGCTTAAATGTGTTAATGCTAAAATGACGACATAGCGTATTTTTATGCTGACAAAAGTAGTATTCAAGAAGACTACGCAGTTTTGTCACACGTCTAGAGCGGTCGTGAATATGGAGAAACTAAGATTTGGTTAATGGGGAACAAAACCCTGTATATCTGCTTGTATTAGTTGGAACAATGCACCGCTCGGGCACCTTGTGCCTTTGCATCGAATACGGAACACTGGGCCGCACTGCTCGTCAGCACTCACGCTTGTCAAGCGCGCCTCGCAAGCATGGATGGGGTGAGGAGAACTTTCTGTGTTCACCTGTGCGCAGGTATGCAATGCCTTCCTTGTAGCAAAGGTTATTTACGTGTGTGAGGTACTAAACTGCTCGTGAGATAAAGATAAGGCTGTGCATAGAGTATTCGCCACTTTCGTGTGGGGGTATCAATGGGAACCAACGCGCAGGGGTAATTTGTTTCTCCCTTCGATATCTGCTGAGATAATGCATTTGTTTGTACACTAACTTATGCATCGGTTTGTAGCAGGCGCGTTGTTTATAAATGTACCGTGCTTGTAATCAGCCAAGCCAATGCTGCGTTATTGTTAATTTCGAGGCTCTGATTTACTAATGTTTCAAGTTTCAAAAAACAGCACGTAGACCAAAACGTGCTCTATTTTCGGAAAAAGACGTAATTCCATTCCCCATTCCATTCCTTCAAGCGTTGTCCCCATTTCGTTCCCGGGGTCGCGAAAATGTGGAATGATTCCGGAGTCATTCCAATTCTGGTGGGACAACTCCGCAACACTGGCGGCAAGCATTAAACTACACACTCTTTGCGCTATTAGCATTGTGTGATGACTGGTTGTTATTTTACTCTTCTGCCACGTTATATTACATATGTTAACACGATTCACTGCCCGACATGATGCCTGTATAGAGTATTTTTCCGAAGGAGTTACAAGCACCAGCGTGGCACTGTGGTGGAAGACCCGACTGCCACGCAGAGGGCGCGGGTTAAACTCCCATCCGATCCTAGAAATTTGTTTGTCATTTGATTTTTTCTTATATCACACGATAGTGGTCACGGACACTGGCGGCGGCGGCGGCGGACAACTATGGCGCCAAAATCAGCTGTTGTGGTCTCATAACAGCTTTAACTGTAACAAACTTCAGCGCCGACAACGCCCTCTTCACTTTGGCCTGCGTGACAGGCGCGCAAAAGCCCACTTGCGTTAATATAAATATCTCTGGTTGCCACTGTTTTCGTTTTTCGCACGATTTGAACGTATATTTGCTTTGGAATTCCTGCCTGAGGTACGCACTAATACTGTATTCAGAGATATGCTCACATTGCATGTGGTTAGTTGTTCCGGATTGCGAAGTTTTCTCGTGAACCGAAAAACGATTGAAAAAATTTCGGTTTCGCTCCGGAACGAAATAATCGATAAAGTTTCGGTTACGTTTTCGTTCCGGTCAAAAATATCGTTTTTTTCGTTTTTCGTTTTCGGTTTTCGTTCCGTTCCGACACTCTGATCTGGGCAAACTCCTGTGATGCAATAAATGCCCCAAATAAGAAGAGAACGCACGCCGCGAACTACGCGTCTCTTTGGGTAAACACGGAAGCAGAAGGACAGGGCCCGTTTCATTGCACCCCTCTTCAACTTAGTTTAGCCTAATTTCCAACTTTTCCCGTTCCAATGCTCGAGTATCGCCCTGTACTGTGGCCTCCGTCCCGGTTGTAAACTCATTAGCTTTCCCGCTACGTGCCACGAGGTGTCAACGCTGCTGCTCAGTGCCATCAATAGGAAACGAGCTCTGGCTTGCTCAGACCACACGGTGCCCTGGCCCGTAATTAGTTTACACTCCGGAGCACTTACTTTTGGCGCGAACCGGAAGCCCTAGAATGTATAATTGGAAGTGTGCTCTTACAGGAAGAGGTCATAGCGGTGATTTCGCTCTGTCTTTGTGACTTGGAGGGCTTGAGTGTTTGCTATTCTGAATAGCTGCCGAGTCTCCCAGAGGGAGCAGTGGCCGTAGAAACCATAATTAATTACACTTCTATGCTCGTATTTGATTATTTGTTTAGAACTCGTCTTCACTTTCGCTTTATGTCAAATGTTCATTTCTTTCCAAATACTTTCAGGGACCTATGTATTGCTATTTACAGTTCCTCGAGAGGCCCAGTCCGAGGTGACGGTGAAGCTTTTTCTGAAGCGTTTTTTTTTTTTTATCACTCAGGGAAAGTGTTACAAGTGAAACTGGTTGTGACGCCGTGAAAAAGCTTGTAGGAAGACATGTGCTTGATTTACAGTGACAACCATATGAATGCAGCTATATGATAAGAAATGCAATGTGGGAAACAAACACTGTGTTACATCAATTGCGGCTGTTTGTGCTGATTTTCTTTTTTCGTATCAATTGAATGGCATAGGAAAACGAAAGACAACTTATTGGCTTTAGAAGCCGAAGGCAACAGCTTTTTATTATGTGTGCAATGATACGCCCCTTCCTATTCTTCCCATTTCCAAACAACTTGTTAATTAGTTAGCCATTCGCATCCCGCATTCCGTTGCTCCGCATGTCATACAAAGCCAGTCCACAGGTAGCGTTTGCTTTGTGAATTTCCAGTGAATTATCTGTGTTAATGCCACCATGATCATCGGCCTTCGGAATTCTCGTCTCCCCCTGGGACTTCATGGGCTTTGCACTTCAACACGTAGCAGTCTTTGAAAGGTTGTCAGAGCACTTCATTGGGCTAGTTGGTTCTGCATGTCGATGATGTGGGCGCGCTTTAGGGCGCGGACAGGGAAGACACAGGACACACACTGCGCAACTTTCAACTTATTTTTTAGAAAGAGCGAAGCGTCACAAGGTTGCTTGAATCGTAATGCCGTCGTCGTCGTAATTTCTCTAAGCACATATGCACTCAAAAAGCGACCGCTTGACCTTGCAAGAAGACACCTTTCTGGAGGAGCCATTTTTGTAAAGTTAAAAGTGCAAGAGAGAAATAACACACAAACAAAGATAACACGCAACACCTCATTTGGCTCAATGGTCTCAAAAAAAGAAAAAGTAGTACACAGTAACAGTAAAACGTAAAAAAAAAGAAAGAACAGTGCCTTTCTCAATTAGAAAATCCCTGGTTTTTCTTGTTAGCTTTTGTACGTTAGTACCAGTACGCGATGAAAGTTTTCATTGCGTTCAGAGCAACAGAGTTGATGGCGAGAGTGCTGCTTCTGATTTCTCCATCCAGTGCCTCTGCTTAAAGGAACCGACATACTGAAGCCTCCTAATGCAAAATACTATAACCGAGTTTTGCCTGCTAACGTAATTAACGTTATTGGCAGAACTGACTATTCTATTCAAAACCGTCTGAGTAGAACACCTTACTAGCGGCAGAACGAACGGAGAGTGAAATCAGGGCCCACGAACGAGGTCTTTCTGGAGGAGCTCCTACCGCCTTGGAGATGTTCCCAACCCGGTGAAAAGCAAGTGCTGTCGACCGTAAACTAATTACGGGGACAAACCTCTTCGCGCTGTCCGCCGGCGTCTCGGCTCTGAGCGACCGCGTTGACACCTGGCGGCGAGTAGCGACATGGAAAATGAGATTACGCTAAAGCGCGAGCTCGCCGTGAAACATTGTTCGAACATTCCGGCGGTAATTTGGAGAGACGACGAAACGGACTGGCAAATAGGACGTAAGGATGTAAATATTGTTTGTCATTGCGATTTATGTGTTTGGGAAAGCGGCCCGTCCGAACGGCGTGTCATCTTTTACTGCCATTCCTATGCGGCAAAAAAAAACTTAAATAGAGCCTACTGCTATCTAAAGAAGTCGTGAATGTATTGAATACGGCACCGAGACATCTTAACTGCTCTTTCTAGAATGCACATGTAGTTCGAGAGCTACTAGCTTTATTTGTAGAATGATTCCTTCGTGTCACGTTTACACAAAAGTGCCCTAGCAGCACAGCAAAATTTTAAAACTGGAAACACTCGAATGCAAGCGATACGCGCGTTTTTGAACCTGTAAAGTGGGCATAAAAAAAGCATTCGACAAATCAAATTTTCGAACTCTAATTGCGCATTCCCAGTGGAAAATTAAAACTGACACACCTCGTGTAACAAAACTGAATGCTCCAATGTTTTCGTCCACATGATAGAACACCTACGATACGGCCAACAACGGAAGGCCTGCGAGACCTTAACATTTTCGGTGGGCATCGTGTATCAATGATCCGTGGTCGTGACCTCGACAGTCTTTAGTGCCCTCCAGAACACTCAGGTACACAGTGTTTCACAATTAGCCGCTCAGCTAAGAGTGAAACACTTAACTGAGCGTCTGAAGTAATACGTTTGACATCTTGACCGCACAGAAAAGACGAGGACAGAGGAAGGTACGACGACATGGGCGGTAAACTTTCAACTCATTTTATTCACTGAAAGGCGTAGCAATATATAGCCATTTATGACATGCGCAGACACAGTTACGTCCGCTCATCAGTCTAGTGGGGCAGCCACTTGTCGAAGAAAGACATTTCTGATTGAAATAATTTGATAGAGGTGTCCCTGACACAATCATCACTTTTCTTTCTAATAAAGTAAGCTTCTAATAGCTCTCGAGCTGTTTGGTCTTGGCTTCTGCCCAGAATCTTTATCTCCTGAAACCGTGGTTCACACGCGCAGTGTTTACAGTGAGCAGGCAGGTGCGCGAAAACGTCTTCTTTTTTTACCTTTTTCTCGTGTTCCCTGGCTCGATCATTTAGGCACCGCCCCATCTGCCCTATGTAGGACTTGCCGCGAGTCAGGGGGATTTCGTACACGACTCCTGTAGAGCACTTTGCGTACGGCTTCGCATGGTTTTTACCACAGCCGAGTCTTTTTTATAGGTTCTCTGGAGGTACGGGGGCAGAGCCGCGCCAGTTTGAAGGGCGCCGGAAAAACAAGGTGGACACCATACCTGCCTGCTACCTTCCTTAGGTTGTGGCTGACCTTGTGTATATAAGGCACCGGTGGAACATTTTTTAACGCTTTTAGAGACTTATCTTAATAGCACTTTTATCAGCTTTGACGAACAGCTTTTTTTACAGAAGCGTGGCATCTGCATCGGGTCTTGTATTGCGCCGCTACTGTGTAATATATTTCTAGGCTACATTGACAAGGCGCTCGAGGAAGCTTTTAAAAGCAATGCATTTGTAAACGTTTTAACCGTTTTTTACATATATGGACGATTTTTTTAATTGTTTTTAACGAGCAAGGAACTTTAACCACCTGTGATGCCAATCTGGATATGTTTAAACGCCTTGGCAAAGGTCTTTCCTTTACTCAAGAGCTTCCACTTGATACCCTGCGTTTTTGGACCTAAGTATTTCTTTTGGCAATGGTCATGCCTGCTGGCAGTATTTTCCTCGGGAACAGAATGGTTTGGTGCCATATAATTCTTCCCAGTCAAAGATTGTGAAAAGGGGAGTTGCTATGCTCTGTTTATAGTCGGCTCTCAGGAAGTCGTGCGTTCACAAAATGCAGGATGCATTTGACAATCAGATTTCCCGTCTCAAGACGGCTGGGTTCCCTGACTCGATGGTGACGCCAGTGGTGGAAACTCTCCTGCAGAAGGTGAAAGGTTCGAGGAGGGAGGCAAGGACGAGGACGACCACTCTTACCGTAAGACCTGAAGTGGCGCCTTATATACACAAGGTCAGCCACAACCTAAGGAAGGTAGCAGGCAGGTATGGTGTCCCCCTTGTTTTATCGGCGCCCTTCAAGCTGGCGCGGCTCTGCCCCCGTACCTCCAGAGAACCTAAAAGAAGACTCGGCTGTGGTAAAAACCATGCAAAGCCGTACGCAAAGTGCTCTACAGGAGTCGTGTACGAAATCCCCCTGACGCGCGGCAAGTCCTACACAGGGCAGACGGGGCGGTGCCTAAATGATCGAGCCAGGGAACACGAGCAAAAAGGTAAAAAAAGAAGACGTTTCGCGCACCTGCCTGCGCACTGTAAAGACTGCGCGTGTGAACCACGGTTTCAGGAGATAAAGATTCTGGGCAGAAGCCAAGACCAAACAGCTCGAGAGCTATTAGAAGCTTACTTTATTAGAAAGAAAAGTGATGATTGTGTCAGTGACACCTCTATCAAATTATTTCAATCAGAAATGTCTTTCTTCGACAAGTGGCTGCCCCACTAGACTGATGAGCGGGACGTAACGGTGTCTCCGCATGTCATAAATGGCTATATATTGCTACGCCTTTCAGTGAATAAAATGAGTTGAAAGTTTACCGCCCGTGTCGTCGTACCTCCCTCTGTCCTCGTCTTTTTGTGTGTCAAAATGTCAAACAAGTAAGCACCAACTAGGCCAAACGCAAGTTCGCCTGAAGTAATACGCTCTCTTCTCATTGCTAAAGGTGCATTACTGCAAAAGTTTATCGAATGTGGCGAAGCTTCTGACGGCCCACGAGGAGTAGTATTTGCATCGGAGATCGATCAACTTTTTCCCGAGAGATGCGCTGGTGGTTTTGGCGGTTGGTGAAGTTCGTATAGGCACTACGTAAATTTTTTCAAGTATTAGCTATGTTTTTTTCTTGTTATCTATTTTAGTCTAAAATTACAACGTTTATCTTTAGCCTCATAAGTATTTACCTCAAAATCCTGTCGCCCGGTTCTTGGCCCATCCCCCTTTGTGGGTAAGCGCCACTAGTAAAGGTCATCATCATCATCATCATTTGTGTTGGGTCTATGTCCTAGGACGATAAGTGGTGAAACGAGGTGCATTACGAACAGCGCTGCGGTACCAAAAAAAAACGAACAGCCGGGGTCGAAAGAGGCTGGCGGCCGATGGCCTCCTTCTCTAGGTTGTGTTACGATACGTCGGGCCGTCAATGAAGCCGGGGCGCCATCGTAAAAACCCGACTGGCCACACAGCGACGCGGAACTGCTTTCTGGACAGGCAGCTACACCGGAGCGGAAACAAGGCGGGCCACCTGGGGGTCGGGTGCCGGAAAATGAAAGTATATCCAAGGTGGCAGGAAAATAAACTGACACACAAAAAAAAAAAACGGCCTAGGAAGATTTGTGGGCCGGAAGTGGCGTTGATGCTTGGCGAGAGAGGATGGAGCGCCTACCGGCCATGACAAGAATTTTTTTTCGTGGTTTTCCCGAGACCAGTCGCTGTATCTTCGGCGCAAAACAAGAAAGGGTTAAATTACGTCGGGGATCTTGACGACGCTTTTTTTTTTTTATCCCTTCTCGGTAGTTCTCTTCGCAGTATGACGGCGGGTGCTCTATGAGCGAGAAGAAAGCTTCGTTCTGTCGGCCGTGAGGGACACTCGTTTGGGCGTCCATTGAAGGACAGAAACAAATTGAGATAACAGCCATAAAACCTCACTAAAATTGTGAGCGAGGACATAGCGTGCGAAGCCGCAATGTATCCTGCACTCTGTCCGCTTCGTACCACAATGATGGCCTCGACAATGTTTACTTCGCTTACTAATAACCAATGCACGTGTATGGTGTATTTTAAGATCAGTTCTGATAGGCACAGATTGTTTCCTCTCAATAATGGTTTCATGAAGAATAGTATGTAGATGACACAGCCAAGTGCGTACAGTTTTGCTTTAAACTAAATTTCCAGAGAACGGAAGTTACTCTCAATTTGGGGAAATAAGCATAGGAATTAAAGCGTGCACTTGAGCGGAAAGAGCTTGTCTGGGATACGGATACCATTTACCAAGCCGAATGCAAATGTTCTGACCGGTGCTTCACTTAGTCCGTTTTGTATTGTAATTCTACA